>NW_028327176.1:183460259-183763289 GCF_987537825.1 Furipterus horrens
GATTTGGAATGATACATCACCTCGAATTTCTTTAGTTCTTCCTTGGCAACTGTATAGAGCACCACAGAAGAGCTGGGGAAGGCGGCTATCTTTTCAGAAATCTTGAGCCAATCTTCAAAACGCGCATAGTCATCCAGAAACTTCTGCCACAATTGCCATGTCTCTTCAATTCTGAGACGGAAAATGAAAGGACAGAATGGGATTGTTTGAGACGGTTTGTGCTCCAGCACCCTGCCAGGGGATTAAGAATGCCCAAACAAGCAACTGTCGTGCCAGCCGATAACTGTGCCCTGAGCCAAATTTGACGGGAGCGAAAAAGAGACAACTGTTGGAGATGAAATCAAACAGCTGTTTTTTTTTTTTTTTTTCTTTTCTCTTCTTCTTTTTTTTTTAACACACATCCTGCACTCTGGATTTGGAATGAATCAAATTGATGATTAGAGGCACATAATGGGAACTTTCCTAATTTAGAAGTGCTACACCGTACGTGCAGGGCACACACACATGCCAAGGTTTCGTTGAAACAAGACAAGGTTTGAAAATCCATTTAAGTCCAACATCAAACTCACCCTCATCAAAATCAATCTATGACAGCAAGACAAATATTAAGCTTTCAAGAGTTCTCCAGAGAGGGAAAAGATTATGTGCTTTAAATCATTATGATAATTTTCTAACATATCACTGTATTTTACTGCCTTGAATTTCAAAGGGCTTAAAGATAAGCTTTTTGCTTTATTACTTAATTTTTAACAAGAGAATGTTATTTTCTTTTTTCCTTTTTTTAAAATCCAAACCCAAGGACATGCCTATTGATTTTAGAGAGAAGGGAGGGAAGGAAGAGAGAGGACGAGAAACACAGATGTGCCAGAGAAACATCAATCAATTGCCTCTGGTACATGAACGTGCCCCAGCCCGGGACTGAGCCCTGAACCCAGGCATGTGCCCTGACCGGGAATCCAACCATGACCTTTTGGTTTATGGAACAACCCTCCAATCAACTGAGCCACACAGACCAGGGGAAGGATGTTATTTTTCAACCGACAATCCTATAACATACGTACTCACCCAAGGCGTATTTTTCTTAATTATATTTAAACTGTTAGGTCAGGCATAACTTGGCTTGTCATATTTGTATATTACCTTTACGTATACTTATTTTTCCCATTAAATGTAGATGACAACAAGTTTGGAAAACCAGAGCTATTGTGAACATGGCAGCCGAAAGGAAAGAGGGAAAAATGGCTACTCTGAGTACATTTCTTTTCTCTTTTCGGTCCCTCCCCTTCCCCAGCGGTTTGAATGTATATCCCAGCTCACTTGAGCCTCCTTTCCATGGACATAGCACAGATGTTTCGCCATCGCCGGTCCAGGTTCCGCGTCGCCTGCTGGATGGAATCACACTCGGTGTCTGTGGCGCACGCGTCGCAGTCGTGCAGAAGGACCTCACACAGGTTGAGGACGGAGGCCACGCCTGTGCTGTGTTTCTCTATGTCTCTCTGAAGCTCCTGCAGGGAACGAGACACGCTTTGCTGAAACCCTTGTGCACAGGTGGGAGAAAGTGCCCCAGTATCTGCTGACTGACAAACGGAATGGTTAGGCCACACCTTGACAAATATTCATTTCCTTCAATGCTTCAGGTTTCATCAAATTCATTCATAAAATACGGCAAGCTCAAAAGTAGGAGAAAATGAATCTAGAAATCTTTCAGCTGTGTAATCAATGGCAAAACATAAACTGAACTAGTGAAACAGACTACATCGATTATAGTTAAGCATAAAATAAGCTTCTTTAGTCATTAAAAAAAAAAGGAATCTTGCCCCAGACTCTACTTCACAGATACATCACTTCCGTTCCAATCCATTGATCAAAGGAATACATGTGTTCCCATTAAGAGCTGGCATTCAGGAACTGGGGTTTGATCTCTAACGATCTGCCAATTGTTTTAAACAGTTAATTCCACCATTGTTAAAAGGCACCCTGAGTTTAAAGACCTAGGTTCTCTACAATGTATGATGACATCATCATTATCATTAGCAGCTTCCTCGGGAAGCAATTTTATTTTATTTTACTTTTATATATAAAAGTATTTCATCCTCTCCTGACATTTATTTTCATTAATTTTTAGAAAGAGAGGAAGGAGAGTGGGGAGGGAGAAAGAAACATTCATGTGAGAGAAACATTGACTAGTTCCCTCTCATAGGCTCCCTGCCTGGGGATTGAACGCTCAACCTTGGTATGTGCCCTGACCAGGAATTGAACTTGTGACTTTCCCGTGTACAGGACGATGTTCCAACCAACTGAGCAACCTAGCCAGAGCTCAGTGAGCAATTTTAAATGTAGAAGTAGATTACAATGATAAACAAGGCATTGAATTTCTCCAGAGTGCTACCATGTAAAATCTTTATATGACTGCAAAGAATGTAAGTGAAAACATATCATTTTTTCTTTTTAGCTTTTAACTCAATTTGCTCAAAATAGTCCATCATTATAAGAGAAGCTTATCATTTTCTGCCTAACCTATTTATTTGGTCCTTAATATATTTTCCTTTTCTTTCACACACCTGTAGAATATGCTAAGCTTTTCTCTTGTTCTAACAACAATTCTTCAATTTACTCGGATAGCTAGAATTTATACTTTTGTGTGTATATTCTTCCTCCCTTTTGTTCCTAAACACTATGTTCCAATCGATGCCTCCATACAAATGTTAGTTTATTATCAACTGTAATAAAAGTGCCTTTGATTCAGAGATTTTATCAACTAGACATGAAAAGATAAATTCTATAAAAATATTTTTATATCATTAATGGGGTTTTCAAATGTCTTGCAGATTTCTTTTAGTTATGTGAAAGTTATCACAGAAATTGCTGATCCAAAAAATATAAAATAAAATATTACAAAAATTAAACTTGATATCTGCTCAAAGATAAAGACAAAGACTTCTGTAAATGAGACAGCCAAGTAAATTTTAGGTCTTAAAGTGTGTCATGTATAAAAATATACATCTGGAAGAAGGGTTAGGTACAGGACCATAATGCACACATTTAAAGAAGTTACAGCATGTTGATTTAATTTTGCCCAAGTACTTAAAAGATTTTTTACAGCTTTAGTGAGATATAATTGACAGATTATACTGTGTGAATTTAACATGTACGATGTGGTGATGTGATGTATGCATATTTACAAAATGACTACCACAGTAAATACAGTTAACATCCATTACCTCACAGTTAAAATTTGTGTGTCGGGAACTTTTAAGATCTACTGTCTTAGCAACTTTCCAATATATGCACAGTACTGTTGACTACAATCACCATCCTGTAAATTACATCTCCAGAACTTATTTTTCTTATAACTGGAAGTTTGTACCCTTTGACTGCCTTCATGCAATCCCTAACCCCACCGCCTACTCCTCGCCTCTGGCAACTCTATACTAATCTAGTCTCTGTTTCTATGAGTTCAGTTTTTTTTTTAGGTTCCACATGTAAGATAAGATAATATTTTTACTTTCCTATCTGACTTATTTTACTTAGCACAATGACCTCAAGTTCACCCATGCTGTCAGAAGTTGCAATATTTTCTTCTTTTTATGTGTAATATTCCAAAGTGTATATCTTTAGATCTATATACAGTATTCCCTCACTTATCGTGGGTATTACGCTCTAGATCCCCCCACGAAGTAGGAACCTTACATTTATTCTACACTCCTAAACCTACGTAACTTTAACAACATACATATACAGTACCGCAAAATCCCGCGATATAGCGAAAAATCTGCAATAAATAATTAAATATAATATTTAAAAAAATCCCGCGACACAGTGAGGCCGTGATAAGTGAACCGCGACATAGACAGGGACTGCTGTGTTGCATTTTGTTTATCCATCTACCCATTGATAGATACTTGGTTGTTTCCATGTGTTCACTGTTGTAAGTAAAACTTCAGTGAACGTGGGGTTGAAAATACCTCTTCAAGATAGTGATTTCATTTCCTTTAGATACATACTTAGAAATGCATTTGCTGGATCATATAATAGTTCTATTTTTAATTTTTGGAGGAACCTCAATAATGTTTACATTCCCAGCAACAATGCACAAGGGTTCCCTTTGCCCCTCATCTTGGCCAGTACTTCCTATCTCTGGTCATTTCAACCATTCTGACAAGTGATATCCCATTGTAGTTTTGATTTGTATCTCCACGATGACTAGTGATATTGAGCATCTTCCCATGTACCTGCTGGCAATCTGAATGTCTTCTTTGGAAAGATGTTTATTCAGATCCTTTGCCCATTTTTAATTGGATTATTATTATTATTTGTCAATGAGTTTTTCATATATTTTGGAAATTAACTTCTTATCAAATATGTGGTTTGCAAATATCGTCTTCCATTCCATATGTTGCCTTTTCATTTGTTTGATTACTTTTGCTGTGTAGTTTTTATCAGCTTTTCTTTTTTTTTGATTTGGTCTCACTTGTTTATTTTTGTTTTTGTTGGTTGTGATTTTGATGTTGTATCTAAAAAATCATTGCCAAGACCAAGGTCAAGAAGCTTTTCCCCTATGTTTTCTTCTAGAAGTCTTATGGTTTCAGGTCTTACATTTAAGCCTTTAATCCATTAAAGTTAATTTTTGTGAGTGGTTGTAACATAGGGTCTAGTTTCATTTTTTTCAATGTGAATATCCAGTTCTCCCAACAATTCTAAAGAGGTTATCCTTACTACAGCGGGTATTCTTGGCTCCCTTATGAAGTATTAGTTGACTGTGTATGCAAGCTTGATTCTGTTCCCGCAGCCTGCACGTCTGTGTTTATGACAGCACCACACTCTTCTGACTATTGTAGCTTTGCAATATAGTTTCAAAACAGGCTTTGCTCTTCTTTCTCGGGACTGCTTTGTTTGAGGTCTTTTGTGGTTCCATACAAATTTTAAGATTATTTGTTCTATTTCCGTAAAAAGTGCTATTGAGATCTCCATAAAGATTGCATTGACTCTGTAGATGGTTTTGGCTATATGTACATTTTAACAATATTAACTCTTCCAATCTATGAACATTGGATTTCTTTCCATTTATTTTGTTCTTTTCAATGTCTTTCAACAATAATTTTCAGTGTACAACTCCTTCATTTCCTTGGTTAAAGTTTCCTAACTATTTTATTGCTTTTGATGCTGTTGTAAATAAGATTGTTTTGTTTCTTTCTTTTCAGATATAGTTCATTGTTAGTGTATAGAAATGCAACTGACTTTTGTATATTGAACTTACATCCTACAACTTTACTGCATTTGTTTATTTGTTTTAAGTTTTTTTGGTGGAATCTTTAGGATTTTATATATACGAGATCATGTAATCTGCAGACAAAGACAATCTCACATCTTCCCTTCTGATTTGGATGCCGCTTATTTTTCTTTTTCTTGCCTGATTACTCTGGCTAGAACTTTCAGTACTATGTTGAATAGGATTGGTGAGAGTGAGTACCCCTGTCTTATTTTTGATCTTAGAGGAAAAAACTATTGAATTTTGCAAAATTCTTTTTCTGCATTTATTGAGATGATCGTATGATTTTTATCTTTTATTCTAGTAATGTGATATATCACATTTGTTGATTTGATATGTTGAACCATTCTTGCATCCTAGGGATGAATCCAACTTGCTCATGGTGTACGATCCTCTTAATGTGATGTTGAATTTGGTTTGTTAGTACTTTGTTGAGAATTTTTGCATTTATATTAATTTGGGGTATTGCCCTGTAGTTTTCTTTTCTTGTGGTATACTCTCTTAACTTTGGTATCAGGGTAATACTTGACTCATAAAATGAGTTTGAGAGTGTTCCTTTCAAATTTTTTGAAGAATGAGAAGAATTGGTTTTAAATGATTGGTAAGTTTCACCTGGAAAACCATCTGGTACTGGACTTTTTTGGGGGGGGGTTTGATTACTGATTCAGCCTCTGTATTCATTATTGATCTGTTCAGATTTTCTATTTCTTCCTGATTCAGTCTTGGTAGGTTGTATGTTTTTAGGAATTTATCCATTTTTTCTAGGTTGTCTAATTTGTTGGTATATAATTGTTCATAGTAGTCTCTTATGATCCTTTGTGCTTCTTGGAATGCCTCTGCTTTCATTTATAATTTTTATTTATTTGGGTCCTCTCTCTTTTTTCTTGGTTAGTCTACCTAAGGGTCTGTCTATTTTGTTTAGCATTTCAAAGAATCACTCAGTTTTATTAATCTTTTCTATTGTTTTACTAGTCTTTATTTCATTTGTTTCTGCTCTAATCTTTATTATTTTCTTCCTTCTGCCAACTTTGGGCTTAGCTTTAATTCTTCTTTTCTAGTTCATTAAGGTGTAAAGTTAGGTTGTTTATTTGAAATCTTTCTTTTTCTTAATGTAGGAATTTATCACTATAAATTTCTTCTTAGAACTGTTTTTGCTGCATTCTGCAAATTTTGGTATGTTGTGTTTCCTTTTTTGTTTATCTCAAGACATCTTTATTTCTCTTTGATTTCTTCTTTGATCTATTTGTTGTTCAGGAGTGTGTTAATTTCCACATATTTGTAAAATTTCCAGCTTTATTTCTGTTATTGATTTTTAGTTTCATAATATTGTGGCTGGGAAAATATTTGATATAATTTCTGTGTTCCTGAATTTGTTGAGACTTGTTCTATAGCCTAACATATAAAGTATCCTGGAAAACCTACCTTACCCTGAGTGGGGCGTGTATTTTAGCTTCTGGGCTCTGCAATTGCTCCTGGCCGTCTGGGGTCCCAGGTTTGGCTCCCAGACCAGATAATACTGCTGGCTGGATTCTGTGTTCTGGTGGGGCCACTGGCAGGGATCTGCAATTGTAATGGGCCTCGGGCTACACACTGTGGCCACTCAGGGCTGCAGGCTGTGCCCTGGAGTTGGTGAGGCCACAGCCTGGGCTTTGCCATCAGGTAAGTCACTGGCAATGCTCCCAGGCTGGGCAAGGTAGCTTGCGAGGCTCTCTCATCCGGAGGTGCCTGCTGCATCTGACAGAATGGGGGGGGGTTGACTACAGACTGTGTTCAGTGGTCAAGTTGGGTGATGTCCAGGCTTTTTTGTCAGGTGGGCTGCAGGTTATGCTGGGTGATTGGGAAGAGTCACTGGCTGGGATATCTACCTGGGCAAGGCTGAGGCTGTACTCAGCAGTCAGAGGCCCTAGACTGGACTCCATTGCCAAGAGGGGTTGTAGTCCGGGCTCCTTGGCTGGGCAGAGCTGTAGACTGGGCTCCGAGGCTGCTCAGGTTCTCTATTCAGGGACCAGAGGCTAAAGCTAATAGCTGGGCAGGGCTGCTGGCTTGGCTCCCTGAGCTCTGCGGCTGCCTGGTTTCTCTAGTCAGGCTTCCTGGTGCGAGAGGCCGGAAGCTAAGGTCAGCTGTTGGGCAGGGCTGAGAAGCTGTTTCCCTGCCCAGACTGGGTGGCAGAAAGGGCACCGAAGGCCCACATGGCCAATTGTCTAGGGACTCGGATCAGTAAGAACTGTGACTGAACTCCAAGACTAACGGGGGCCACTGATTGAGCTCTACTGATGGGCAGAGATGCTGGCTGGGACCTCTGCTTGGGCGCAGCTGCAAGCAGGAATGCAGTCCATCAGGATCTGAGTGGGGGTTGCTCTGAGCCCCACCCTCTCCTTTGTTCTCATCCTCAGTGGTCGAGCCCCATAGATTCCTCTAGTGATCCCTGTGAGGCGAAACACAAGCGAGTCCCCCGGGAAGCACCCTCCAACGTTGAGGGAGCTGGAGGTCCCACTTGGCCTCTCTTTCCCGACAGGAGCCCTGTTGGTGTGATGCTCCGGGTGCAGGGGGGCCTCTCAGTGCCATGCTGTGCAATCTGGGAGGGGCGATGTGGTCAGAGTGCAGCCACTCCTCTGACTCATCTAATCCGACCCTCCTGGTCTCTGCGGGCCGGGGTGGGTGCTTCAGCCAGACCTGCAGGTTCTGGGAGTTTCACAGTCGTGTCTTGTCTATGGAGAGCTGCTTCTTGGTCTTCTCGTGAGGGAGACTTAAGTCAGAAACAACCCATGTTGCCTTCTTGGTGATGTCACTCCTCCATATACTTCTGAATCTGTCTCGGAGGAGAAACTGCTGAGGGAAACCACTGTGGAACCAGCACTGGGGTATGAAAAACCAGAACTATGATTCACAGACTGCTGGAGGCACAGTGTGAATTAAAAATTCCAGGGTGGGTGCACGTTTTTATGAGATTTACCTCCAGGAACCTGACCAAGTAAATATTGGAAAAAAAGTCCTTTTGTGCTTCTGCTCAGAAGTTTGTTAAAAATCAATAAAGTAAAGCTTGAGGACTTTTATTTTTATATATAACTGCCATAATACAGATACAATTTTTAGTTTTAGCTTTAACTTCCACTGGTAATGGTCTTGAGTTGGTCACATGAAATCTCTGAGTTTATTCTTCATTTATAACACAGAAAAATTTGACAAAATGTTCTCTGAAGCCATCTTAAGTCAACATATATTTCTGTCCAATTAAGTCCATAAAACTTAAGTCCATTAGCAAGAGAAACATACAAAAGCGCCATATGAGGAAATAAAAGAAAATGCATTTCTTATCAATTTAATCTGTGCATTTAAATAATGGTCAAAACTTTTCCCTTTGGAGACAGATTGCCATTTATCTCTTTTACAACGTGGATCCCAAATACTGCAATTTTTACAGAATTGTGGTCAAACATCATCCACAGAGAAAAGTGTGGTAAATGTTATATGATTAAAATAAAATGTACTAAGCACCCACTTTGTATGAGGTGCTGTGCTAAGTGCTTTTCTCATTAATTTTCACAGTAATAAGCCATTTACTCTGGCTCAATACATAAAAATATGAGGTTAAAACAGTTCATTACTTTGCAGGAAGTAGTGAAGCCAGGATTTGAACCCAGGAAGTCTTTACTTTTAACCACTGGTATATGGTTTTTAAAAAAAAATTATTTCAAATTTAATTAAGGCAATGTGATCATATATTAATATATTAAAAAGTCAAAGATTACTATTAAGATCCTAATAAAGTAATGCCCTGAAACAACCATTTCCATCTCTTACAGCTCTATCTTCTGGTTTTTCCTTCTCTATTTCTAAATAACACAATTATATTTCTTGATTTTTAGATGTTAGACATTATTGATGCTGCTAGTGCCGAGAAAGAACGAACTTCTACATGGTTCACAGGACGCCATTTACTGTGTTAGCACACCTTATAGCTAAGGCAATAATCGTTGTCTGTATGATTACGGCTATTTAATATTTTTCACATTGAAGAACAAAATATGCTGTGGTTATATTTATTGCTTTATACAACTTTTTGTTTTTCTGGATTTAATCATTGTCCCCTCCCCCTTTTCCTCTTTAAAATTTACATTGCTAGTTTCTATTCCCTTCCTTAGGGAGCTAGTGAAACCCCGTCCTGTCTGGGTAAGCCCGTCAAGTAATCTGTTTGCCTCCTTGGAGACATCTGCCTCGGAGGAGACTGTCCTCCAGTCTGGACAGGTAGTCTCCAGGCTGCAGTAGACCTGTCAACGAGGACATTTCTTTACCTTTATCCTGGAAATCTCCTTCTCCATCTTCTAGGTAGGATACTGTTTTTCCTCTCATTATAGCATGAGTAGCTTATCTCTCATGAGCTTCTTGTGAATGTGTTCATAGGAGGTAAATATTTTACACATTAAATGGCAGGTGTAATATTCTAAAATCAGACACAGTTTCGTTAACTTTTTGAAGGCATTGTGCCATTGTCTTCTGGAGTCCAGCACCATTTTGGAAAAAAAAAATCAGACTTTTTCATCTTGGAAATCTTCAAGTTCTTCTCTTTATCCCCCATGTTCTGAAATTTTATAATGGCTTTAATTTGTTTTTAATTTTCCTGGGTGCTTCTAAGGGCTTGTGCTCTGTAGGTGTATGTTTTCTTCTATTTTATTTATACTTCTTATGGAGACTTTTAAGGAATAACTGGATTGGCATTTGAAGCTCTTGCTTAAATCCTGGCTGCAGTATAAACCTGGCTAGTGACACCGTGGGACCAGGGGCAGTGGAGTGGGAGCTACACCTTGTGGTAAAGAGCCTTTCACTCAGTCTCTCTGTTTTCAATATAGTAGTTCCAGCCTCAATGGTGTCCTGTTTCCCCAAGTCCAGAATCCCTCTGGTTTGCCTTCTCCATAGACCAATCTTCACGTCTCCTACTGCAGAAAGCAAAGCAACACTGCCTGACTAGCTGAGCATGGGGAGGGATCTGAAGTCCAATAACTCCTTATTGAGACTTGGAAGCAATCTTCCATTTTAAAGCCCCTCAGACTTAACACATCTTCTTCCCAAGCCTCCTTGGAATGCTGTGGCATGAATCATCTCTCTCCTTCCTCCTCTGCTAACGCCATCCTTATCCATCTACTCATTTTTTCCATAATTCTGTTGGGCACCTGGCATCTCTATCATCACTTCTGTTCTCTTTGCCATTGTGGGTTTTGACTTTTTGTTCTCCCTGCTCACTATCATTTTATTAGGGTTTTGGTTGCGAGTAGGGTTATAAATGCATATAATCCATTTGCCGTATTTAATTAGATGCCCTTTTGATTTTCTTACATTTGCTAAATTACACTACTAATCATTAAATTTTAACTATCACCTGTAGTTATCACTACCATGCTCTCCAGGAAATTTGGATTGTTGAAGGCCAACTATAACTCCCCAAAGTTTAATCATCAGAATTTCAAATGTCAAAAAGTCAATCAGAGGATATAATCTTCCAAAAAATGAAAAAATAATCCTGCTAACAACTGTTTTTAAAAAGAAATGCTAATTTAAATATCAAAGTAAACTGGATGCCTAAAAAAAATATATATATATACTTTAATACCTATTCTCATCGGTTTAAATATTTGTAAAATAAAGTAAATATATAAACTATTTCATAGGCTTGCAGAATTAGGTCTGTTTATATATTTTAAACATTTTTTAAGTTAAACAACTTGGCTCTAGTGTCCTAAATACTAATACAAGTAACCAGAGTGTGGATAGTTATTTTCAATCTAAAGGCATGGAGTAGCAACACTTTTTCAGGGGATTCATGATGTTGCTTATGACAACTGGAGTCTGCCATGCTTAGCAAGAACAAGCAAGGGGAGTGGGAGGTGAAAATCCCCAGCGTGCATTTCTCAGGGTGGGCTGTGTATCGCATGCCCGTGTGATGTGCTATTTTTGTGTGCCAAACAAAATTGTCTTAGACTCTCAAATCTCTAAGCATGCATTGTCATCTTTCTGCAAGTGCTACTAGATGCGGAGACAAAAAGGCTCCTTTCTAAGTTTATGGTGGTGGGACAGTGACCCACAAAGGAACAAACAAAACTGTCAGCAATATTTTAGATGCATCATTGCAGCTCAACCTAACCGACGGCCTTAGGATGGCTTCTGGGTAGACCAACAGCATTGGCCTTACGATGGATTACCTTCTTCAGGTTAACTCTGTGGTGACAGGGAACTTATTTGCCCCAAGCAGCTGCCTAGCCAAGGCCTCCCCTTTCTCACGAAACCTGCCTGGCTTCCTCCTGATTTTCCATCCCCGTTCACCTCTCACACCCACCCCACCGTCTTGGCCAGGAGGACAGATATTCAAAAGCCTATTTATTTTCTTTGATTGTTTTAAGTTTTACCTGCTGCTCATTGAGCTTTCTCTGTATTTCTTCCGAGTCACAGGAATCATAGACTATGGGCTTGGCCAGCTCTGACTCGATGTGCGCCAGCCACGTCCTCAGGCTGCTCATGTTCTTGTCCAGCTGCTGTATGGCGACCAGAGTCTCCTTCAGCTTCTTTATCCTGTGGGCGGGGGAGGACAAACATCGGCTTTCGTGAAAGGCCCTGAGCAGAAGGGAGCTCTAGATCTACAGGCAAATTCCCTAAAGCCGAAGTCCATCCTGGCTCAGCCACTTGTTGGCTGTGGGACACAGACTTCCTGTGTCTCTGTTTCCTCGTCTACAAAATAGAGATGAAGAGTATTCGTAAGATTTAAATGAGTCTAATACTCTAGGGCACATGGGGAAAATCAGTGATTATTGGCCATGATTATACTCATTATAGTTATAATAACGTATCAGGAATAGAACCCTCATGGTTGTCACAAAATTATTTCCATAAATGATATACTATTTATACTCCTATTTAGAACACCTGGGATAAAGCAGAGATTTTGAAGGCACACTGTTGTAATACCAAGGAGCCTTGGGGTAGAGAGGATGGAAGATGAGGGTAGCAGGGAGATGAAGAAGTAGTAAGAGATAAGAATGATAGGTAGGCCAGAGTAAGAATATAAACATCCTATAGTGACATGATAATGGGTTTGAATGCAGTTTTAAAGATGAATAGGAACTTTGACAAGATTTATTAGCAACAGAATGATAAGATCAGTTCTAATTTTGAGAGTGTAAGTTTGAAGAGAGGCTGTGGTGAGAGCCCATTCAGGAAGTAAATAGAAGAGCCCCACCAGCTTCCATCAAAGACAGCACTTAAGAAACAGTGAGAATAGAGGTGAGAGTTGGGTTGCTACGTTCATGAATTGGCACAATGGGAGGCAGAAGGAGTTTCAAATGATGTGTGTTGCAGTTGGGAGACTAGAAGGATGCTGCTGCCTCAGAGTTCACAGGATGCAGAGCAAGTTCTTGGGAATTAACGGTGCATTAAGTTTGGACACAAGGAGTCTGAGGGATCGGGTAGACAGACATGGATGGGAGTGTAGTTCTCGGGGCCAGAGGAGAGGGTGGAGTTGACTGCATTGGTTTAGGCACTGCTAGCCTAGAGCTGAAGCCCTGTGAAAGGCTGTGTGTGATCAGAGTACGATCTGAACCACTCCTCAGATTTGCCTAGTTTGCTCAAATAAATGCATATTCCTAGATATCGACCCAGTCCTATTGAATCAGAAACACTGCGCCCGCCTGGGGCCGGCCAGGGGCTTTGCATTTTAACAAGCCCTCCAGGGGTGTCTTAGGCAGACTCAAGCTGAAGACCACTGGCCTCCTGGGTCGCATGCAGAGCAGGACAGTGTGACAAGGCCCACAAAGAGGACCCGTGATCGGGCAACTAGAAGGGCTCTGCTGACCCTAAGTGAGTAGTTCATCAAGGAAAACAGGTGCATTTGGGTTAAGAAATACACTTAAGGTCAGGCAGCGTTGTTAATTACTTTAAGGAAGTAGGCAGTGAAGGTGAGTAAATGTGGTATGGGACCAGTAGAATGATCCGGCACTAGGAAAATTGATTTGTTTGTTTTGTTTAATGCAGTTTCATATTTGAAATAGCTTTAGAACTGTTTTTAGGCAGAGAATAAGGATTCATGAAGAAAAAACCAAGACAGAAGGAAAAGGAGGAGAGAAATCACAGGTGAATATAGATAATAGAGGAAGGATGCAGAGGAGGCAGGTCAAAGGCACAAGGGCAGGGACAGGTAGATTAGTTTATAAAGGTATATTTAAGGTGAAGGCAGGGTGTGAGCAGGAGTTTGGGAAGTACACATAGTATTTCTCAACTCTATTATTATCAAGAAATAGCAGCAAAGACGAGTTATTGGATTTCTGGTGAGGCCGGTCATGGCTGAGTGCGCAGAGATTGCTTTAAAAAGTACGGTGATGTGGATGATAAGCACGTGATCAGCGGTTTCTGGTGCCGCCTTATTGACAATTCCATTTTGTTTTGCACCACAAGTGCCGCCTTTTGGTTCAGAAAATGTCATCACCTTACTGACACAGCTCGTAATATAGGTGAATGACAGATAAGCTACAAAACATGTCCATCTTTGAAGTGTCAACTTGGCTCAACCAAAGACGTATCTACTTAAAAGATAGTCAAGAGCAGCATGCCTTTTCAAAGTTCTAGGGGTGTGATATATTTCAAGGTAGAGTCCTACAACAGAATGCCCTCGAAGACTGACAATTTGCACTCAGAGCCACCTAGTATATTGGCCGACTCAGTAACTTTCAAATAGCAAAGAGGTGATTCTCAAGCTAGGGCTGTGACAGGACCCCTTGGGGGCGGGTAGGTTTCAAACAACACCTGCCAATGCTCACCCCAGCTCCCACAGAGTTCTCCCCAGATCACTCTGATACTTTTTTCTGGTCAAGAAACACTGCTGTGAAGAAAATGTCTTAGAACCAAAGTATTCTGAGCATTTTAATTACTTTTAACTGCCTAAAACATATCGTCACTTCTTTTACAGTTTCTATAAATCCATGTTTCTCAAATGAAAATCTAGTCATGACACAATCAATTTCCTCTGTTACACAAATACTTTTAAAAGGATTTTCACTATGGTCTGTGCTTAATTAACAATAATATATATTTCATTAATTATGATAATAACAATACTGCCTACATTTGAATAACAGTTCAGTTCATAAAGGCACTCTGAGGTACATTATCTTATATTGTTTTGAAAAACACGTATTTAAAAATTATGGTCGTATTTCACAGGACAGCCTATTGATTAGGATACGGAGAAGCAGGTGTTGCTATATGTATATCATTAGTCTTAATTCCATTCATAATAAGACTTCTCTAATTAGCTTTATAAATATAAATTGTACCCCATCCCTGGGGCATTTCGAGGTATACACCTTGAATATTAATGCCAAGAACTTTTACACACAAACCCATTCACCTTCCTCTCATGTATACGACCACATTCATTTACTTGTGTGTCAGGCAGTGAACGACCGTTTTAGAATGGTTACGGGGTGCCAAGCTCAGAGAGCACATTCTAGCAAGGCGCATGGTGTGGGCTTGGAATTTAACCTGGCCCTGGCCATCTGCGTCAGCAGCCCACACTGGAAGGACCGTTTATAAGGAGTAAACCCGCTGGAACAGGACTGAAGAATAGGGCTCATTGTACCGAGAGGTCTGTCCTGGTTTCACCCTTGTAAGACCGTCCTCCTGGGGACCTCTGCTGCTTGACCAGCTTCCTGTCTTCAGATTTGGTAAGATCGGAGTGCTGACCATGCTTTGAGACGGGGGTTTATAACAACCTCATGAGGCCATCCGGGTTTTGTTTGGAGCCAGAGGCCAGAGGAGTCCCTCTGCGCTTGCTTCCTACTGACTGTTATTTGAACTCCCTGGTATTACTTTTGCTCAAGTTCCTCTCCCCCGTGGTAAGTCCCTTGGGGAGCCGGAGCTGTGAACTTCCACTTGTGCTTTTTCCCTCTTCCTGGCCATGCTCAGCGAGGTGCAAAGTTGTGTGTGAAATGCCTACTAAAGGTTAATCGTTACTATTCTAAGTAACATACTTTTACTTAGTTAATGTAATTAACTGTATTTGATATCAATTAGTCAATATTAAGCATATCTTTAAATTTTCCTTTAAGTTTAACATTTGCCAGCGGTTTATTTGTACTAAAATTCATTTTCTTGATTCAAAATTTGCTGACACAAGCTGATGAAAAGATCTGAGGCACAAAGAGATGTGAGTAAACACTGTTTCACTGGATATGGTCTACACCAGCCAAATAACTCACAGGATTAGCTATATTGTATGATGTTGAACGCGTGCCAATAGTCAGAGCAGTGAGTGTGCAATATGTCAAGGGCATCGTGACACGGAAATACTTGTTCATATAGGGCCAAGTTCCTCTTTCAGACGAACGTGTAAATCTTAGCAAAGTCAACGGCATGAATATATAAGTGGTTCTCCTTTCTCATTTTTAAAAAAGTGTATTTGATCACAAATAGCAACATATATTGTGTATATATGTTGGGGGGGGGAGCAGATGTGAGCTAAGAGAAAATGGACAGTAAACCCCTCAGACTTCTTCCTGAGCTTATTTGACTTGACATTTGAAGGACAAGGATCATTCTTTTTTAAGAGAAATGTTCCATAGTTTTCCCATCATTTCTTTAAAGGAAAGCCTTGGATAGAGCATCACAATATTTTTATTTATCTATCATTATAAGAAGTTTCAGCAACATTCCTTTTGGTAGCCCCCAGAATTATAATTAAAAATAGATGTTTACAGACGTCACAGGCTGTTAAATCTGTAAGTCCCTGCAGCTTATGGTTCTCATTTCATGGTCCAATGTGCCTTATCGGTGCTTGGCCTTGCTTTAGAAGGAGTCTACTACTAACTCTAGTTGTCCGGCTTGTTCATTATTAGCATCGTCACATGAATATATGCACGTATACACACATATATCTAATAGATAATATCTCACTACTTCCCTTCAAGTTAATTTAGTAGATCCATAAACCAAAACCAAAAATTTACATTCTCAATATAAATAGAATCAAAAGTAACATCAATAAATCCTATTTGACAGTAGGATCTTATGTGGGGGATCTTATAGGACAAGAAAGGTATTCTAAAAAAATTAAATGAAAATTATTGAGACAATGATATTCTAACTGGAAAAATCACGAAAAAAATTTGTATAATGCAGTAAGTTACTATTCTAGACATAAATTTCTACATTTTACATATGTTTTAAAATCTTTACACTAGTGACCAAAACTTACTGACAAACCTAACCAGGAACAACTTTTTCTCACACATAAAACGCTCCAGGCTCTTAACATATGAGTAGATTTGCATTTAATAAAGGGAAAGCTTTCAGCCACAACACTGTCAACTGGTTGAGGCTGAATTTCAGTCCCATCAGGAGCCCATCCTTTAAATAGCAAACGATGGACTAACTGGGTCTTCTTCTGAATCTCCTTCCTGTGTCTCTGGCTCTACTGTAGCCAGGCCCCTCATATGACGCACACAGTCCAGAGACGACTGGAATGTCAAGCCATAACCAAGTTCATTAACCTTTCCATCCAGCTCCAAGCGTCCCGTCGGGGGACCAGAAAACAAACCAACAAATAACTCCTAGAAGTCCATGGCCAGTGATCTCCTCACCCCAGTTACCACTTAACATTGGCAAAAACAGCTACAGAGTAGAGCTCCGGCCTCTAACCTATAAACCCCACGTAACAGGAAAGCTATGTACAACGGAAGAAACCCGAGGAGGGCCTGCCTTGTGACATCGCAGTTACAGTCTGGGAGGTCTGCGTCCGCACCGCCGTCCTCGGCCATCCTCAAAGCACACAGAGCTTCCACCACCACCATGAAGCTGCCACTTGCAAAAGGCAGGTCTGCAGAGCAAGAGGCTAAGTCCTGCGTGGGGATGAATGTTGCCCCTTGTCTGTGCGTGGAAGTATGAAAATGCTCACTCGAGACAAATGTCGGTAAGTCTCTGCCCGATAACATGACACTGAGCAGTGACAAGTGGTCATGCTTCTAAATAAAACCTACATTCATTAACATGTGCCAGGCCTGATCTCCTGGAATGTAGGCCACGAGGGTGAGGGGGGCAGGGCGGGGGGGAGGCTCAGGCTAATCTGCAGGGAGAGGGAGGCTCTCGGTCTAAAGAAAGAAGGGCACCAAAAAATAAGGCCGGCTGCAGACACTCCGTCGCTCGGGAAGGACCGGCAGCTTTTCTTGTGGGCTCTGTGTTAACTTGGAAAACATATTTGAAAAAGATTAATCATCCAAATGCAAACAAACAAAACCTCCATAAGCAGAGCCAAGTGCAGTAGCAAAAAGGAGTAACTTCTCTTTTTCTTCAGTTTCTTACGCCGGCTAAGTGGTGTGAGTAGGGGTTGTGGACGTGTTTTGGGAAGGTGGGCGGGCAAAGATATTCTGCGGAAAAGCGCCTGGTTTGACCTTCGCATCGACTATTTGAGCGCGAAAGATAATGAAGAGATATTGCTCTCCACTTACGTAGTCAAAGCCTTTGTCCTTTTAAAAATAATTACAAAGGTGATAAAAATAGCATGTTCATTTTAAGATGATTAAAAAAAAAACCGTGTTCATCTGCTTGGTGAAATTTCAGATAATTCTTTTTCCTTTTGTGAATTTCAGGATTTTCCAAATATTCTGCACTGAGTCTATATTAATTTCATGATTTAAGCTTTTAAAGAAAATAAGCTCCCAAATTATTAATTACTGGTAATTTAATACAATGTGACTACTGCTGGCTGCTTTAAATCCTTTTTGAATTAAGGTATGCATACACACAAATAAATTATAAATAAATAAATAACATTTGCTAAGTTCTTTTTAAAAGGCCTATATAATAAATTGCAAGTAAAATAAAACAAGGCAAGTTGGTTCTGGTTGTATGACCTGATTGCTTTTAAAAGAGAAATACATTTTCCTTGTAAAAGACACAAACCCGTATTTTATATAAGAAATTTACTCCAGAATACTTAGTTATAAAATTATTTTTCAAATCTTTCTACTGTGGAGTTTAGTCTATTGTGGCTTTTACATAAAACTATCACTTCTAAGTTATTTTTTACAATCAGGAATATAAATATGTAAGCTTTGGTTAAAGGAATATATTGGTCATGAATCCATAACAGAAGACCAATTTATTTTTTCTTGATTATGACTAACACTTTTCAAAACTTGAGATCCTTAAAAATGTTATTGCCATTATTTCCTTAGGTTAATTACTTTTTACTTTTTTTGGTTTTCCTCATGGCTTAAAGAAATATTTTTATTTTATTATCATTAGCACAATATATTTAATCCAATGTACTAACTATAAGGCAAGGCGTTAAAGACACAACTGTGGTAACAGCAAAAAATGGCAATAATATCAGTGCCCACCAATAGGGAAGATATTGGATAAATCATGGTATATTAAAAGAATGACTACTCTGTAATTATGTAAGAGAACAAGAGAGCATATATAGCATTTGGCAATATCCATGGTTCTTTTTCACTGGGTTGTCTCATTGGAGATGTGGCAATCATTTAATGAACATTTTGAAAATGAGGATCCTGGAGCTCAGAGAGGTTATGCTGTAAGCCCTAGGTCACACAGTCAGAACAAGGTAGACTAAACTCAAGTCACTTGATTAGTTCTGTGCTGTTCCCATGCTTTCTGCATCATCGTCTTCCTCATCTTGGCCAGACACCTCTAACTGACCACCATGAGGTAATAACAGCCTTAAATTCCAAGAATGAAGTTTTCTTTTTCCTTTGTTGCGGGTAGTACCCCCGCTGGACTGAAACCCCTTTCTCAGGCCAGCTGCTACTTCATGGAGCCCTTCTTGTGCTACCCACACGGTTTACTTACCCCTAAAGTGGAGCCTTTGCCCTCCCTCTGGGACGAGAGCTGACGTTTAATGAGCCTTTCACTGAGCTCAGTGGTTTACAGGTGCTCTCTCCTTTAATCCTCCTAATAACCTTTCACACATGTGGTAACATGGCAGTGCAGGTGAGGCCAAAACACGTTACAAGTCAGGCCGCCGAAGCCCTGAGCCTCAGCTCTGCTTTATTCTTCCCTGCGCATACGGCTCTTTTCATCCGATGTCTTACAGCAGAAAAACTCAGCAAATACTGGCAGTGCCCACTATGTGCAAAGAACTGTTAGGTTCTGGGATCGCACTGGTCCTCAGGTTAGACACACTTACTTACATTTTCACAGGGAAAGGGGACGTTAACCAACGGATCACCTGAGGTGTTTATTATACCCAAGGAAAATGCTGTGAACAAGTACAGAAAGCCTAGGGAGCAGGTAAGAAGAACCTGAGCTCATCTGGAGGGGAAGGGGAGGACATGAACATGAGGAGCTGGCCCGGCCAGGCAGGGACAGGGGATGAAGCGATGTAATAGGAAGAGGAAGGCCTCGATGGGAAGAATCACATGCATCCTTGCTTTATCACCCTTATTGGCTTAGGGACCATTTTCTTTTTCATCTTCATGCCTGAGAGCCAGTGTCAGCACAGTCCGGCTGCCTTCCTGTTTTGGTGAATAAAATGTTGTGGGAACCCAGCCACACCTCTCCATTTACATTCTCTATGGCTGCCTCTGTGATACAGTGGCAGAGAGAGTTAAGCAGGGACCATTTGGCCCCAAAAGCCTAAAATCTTCACTATCTGGCTCTGTGCAGAAAGCTGGCCAACTTCTGTCCTGTAGTAACACGCATAATACTTCATACACAGGAGGTATAGGATAGGTTTTTTGCTTTTAAATAAGATATATGTTTACTCTATTTCTAGACAATGTTTAATAGAATTATAATAAATACACAGCTTAAAAGCAGCCAGTCACAGAAGACCACACATACTGTGGGATTCCCGGGATACAAACTCTCCAGAATAGGTAAATGTACAGGCGGTGGTTGCCTAGAGCTGGGGAAAGGAGGTCAGGTGGATGGAAAAACTGATTGCTAATAGGTAACAGGGTTTTATTTGGGGGTGAAGAAACTATTTCAAAGCTGATTGTGATAATGAATGCACAGCTCTGTAAATAAACTAAAAAATTGCTGAATTGGACACTTTCAATAGATGAGTTGGAGCACATATGAATTATGGTTCATTAAAGCTGCAATTGAAAAAAAGGAGGCATGCCCTGGCTGGTGTGTCTCTGTGGATTGAGTGCCTCCCTGCAAACCAAAGGGTCGCTGATTTGATTCCCAGTCAGGGCACATGCCTGGGTTGAGGGCCAGGTCCCCAGTTGGGGCGTGTGAGAGGCAACCAACCACACATTGATGCTTCTCTCCCTCTCTTTCTCCCTCCTTCCCCTCTCTTAAAAATAAATAAATAAAATCTTTAAAAAAGAAAAGAGGGGAAAATAAAGGAGGCAAATAACTAAAATATGCTTTTGCTTTGGTGATGGAGATTTAGGTTTGATAAAGGGAAGAAGAATATACTTATATTAGAGAATCTAGTTAATTTTTTTAAGTCATTGCAGCAGAGCCGATTCCTTGAGCGTGACATTCCTAGATCCAAGGATGGGAAATGTTCTACAGTGCATTGTCTATCATAAGAAGCACAGAATAACTAATGCCACAAGACCGATTTCCTGTCAGTCCTGAGCTCTAGAAAAAATCACTCTGTGGCTTTTTGCATAGGGTTCACTGACAGAATGACAGCCAGAATCACTGAAGACAGTTTTAGAGAAACGAAAGTAATGATTGTTTCGCATGTTGACTCTTAATGAAAACAAGGACTCAGAAAGGCTTCCAATTGTCTTAGCCAGTGCTGATCAGGAGAACTTTCTGGGACAATGAAAATATTCCCTATCTACAGTGTCCAATAACAAAGCCATCATGCTCTTGTGGTTACTGAACACTGGAAATGTGGCCTGTCCAACTGCCTACAGTTAAAGTTAAACTCTAATTATATTCCATTTCAATAAATTTCAATAGCCGCATGTAGCCAGTAACTGCTATACTGGACTTAGCAGGTCTAGAAAGTATGGAAAGGACACTAGAACATTCTCCATGAAGTCTTGAAAGTGACTGAGCAAATTGTGCTGTCTGAAAACACTGACAATGTTTGGTGGCAGTTTAAAAATGCATTGTGAAACACAACTATTTTGTACTCAGAATGGTCTAAGGTAATCTGTCAGTGACAGGAAGCTGACTCTCTACTACACATTCTATTTGTATGTAGTAGTAAGATTAGTATCAGTGAATTGTTTTCTTTTTTGCTCTTTCTCTCTCTCTTTTCCATGTTTGTTAGCTGGCAAGTTGTTCACCTGAGAGTATGATTTTCTTCCAAAATAGCTTTTCCATTCCCACAAGAGCACCCAAATACACAGAAATACCAAAAGGTAACTCTAGGTTATGTTCTGTAATAATGAATCAGTGTGAAAAAAAAAAAAAGTTGGAAGAGGAAGAGTGGTGAGTGAGACTGAATCACGGGAACTTCATATTTCAGCTGGCAGGTCATCTGCAAAGATGCGTGTGGGGGATGGTCACTTAGTCTATGCACCAAAGCTCCAATAAACAAGGAAATGGCAAGCAAACGTGATGGCGGGTCATTTAGGAAAGAAAGCCTTCAAGGAAACTATGACTCCAGTGTGGAGTTAAAAACTCCAGGACAAATTGGCGGTCAGAACATCATCTGGTCCGCTTCATTAGGAGGCAGTTAGAAATGGACACCATATATATTTATACCAAAGCCTCCTGCAGGAATTATATCTGTGGGTGAGGAGACTCCACACAAGTAGAAACACGAGCATTTTAGTGACTGTAGTGCAAAGTGTGTGGACCTTAGAAACAGTTGATTCTAATTTACTAATGTGTATTTTTTTTTTTTTTAGAAAAATAAACTAATATGTAGAAAATTATCCTGGGAACAAACAGACATTACAGGTTTCAATGGACATGAGTTTGAGAAGAAGGCACCTAATTTGATATGTTGGCAGACAGCTGGGCATACACCAACCTAGCAGCTTACAATTAAATTATATCAAATTAAACTGAAAACATCTTGGACATAGCGTATCCCCATATTCTACATCATTGAACCACTAAGATTTTTAAAAAGAATATTAACTACTTAGACTGGGTTACATGGCAGTGTAAGCCAACCCACGAGTCCTAAATGGACGGAAAGAATCCAGGGATGTTTACCAATATGGTGGCTTCCCTGAGAAGGGCACTTATAGCACAAGGGGCTCACTTTCTGCTTCTGAAATAAGACTTTGTTTTCAGTGACTGAGGAGCCCACGCTGCTATAGCATTGGGATTCTAAATCCTGCTTATGTCTAAAAACTTGAGTAGCTTTAATTGAACCGCATGCTCCCCGCCCCCCCCCCCCCCTTTATAGCTGGACATACTCATTGCTAGAGCATTTGGCTTGCCATTCTACTTGATTTCTTTGCCTGTCTGTATTATCACCATGAGCTCCTTGAAGAAAGGGCCTCTCTCTTTGTATCCTCCCAATCTCCCAGTCACTGTTACATCGGCAGTACTTTACAAACAAAGGATTGGGGAATTAGGTTATGGAAGTAAATAACAGAACTTACTTCCTTCGAATTGCATGTTCTAAAACAGGGACGAGGAAGTCCTAAGTTTGGCGGCGAGGAGAGCACAGTGCTACAGAGCATAGGCTGCAGAGTCAGGGAGTACAGGCCCCGCCCCTCAGGGTGTTCAGTCATCATGACCAAACCTGAGCCTCAGCCTCTGCATCTGGGAAATGGGTATACTAATAATTCTCACTTCAAAGTGTGTTGTGAATGACACACAAGAAGATGCGTATGAAGCCTTCGGCATGGTCATTGGCACAAACTGGGTGTTCAATGGATGTTAGCTGTTACAGTGCTATTGTTACACATTTTGAAAATAGGTGAACGTTTACTCCATTTTTGTTTCATTAAAATAAACTCAACTATAATCTCACCTTCTTCTTAAATTCAATCCTCTTTGGTAACTCCCTTAGAGAAAAACTAGTTAACATAGAAACTGGCATGCCCCCAGTATTCAACAGGTGCTATTTCTCTCCATCTTCACGCAGCACGGCTGAGGCAGGGAACCCAGGTGACAAAGGCAAAGGGGTTGAGAAGGACAGATTGGCAGTTACAGAAGAGTCACGGGGAAGTCAACTACACATAGGGAACGTAGTCAAGAATATTATAAAGACTATGTATAGCTCCAGGTAGGTACTAGAAATATCAGGGGGAACACATTGTAAAGTGTATGATTATCTAACCACTATGCTGTACACCTGAAACTTACACAAAAAAATATTGAATGTAAAGTATATGTATATTTTTAATTAAATACTTTTTGTAAAAAAGCATATTGGACGATAGCTTCAAAATGGCTGTGATCAGAAGCATTTATTACATTTCAAGTCTCCTAATTCCCATCAAGAAGAATATCCATTCAAATATTCAAGCATTCATTCATTCATTCACATATTTATTGAGCCCAAATTATATTCAGGCACTGTTCTCGGTGTTTATGATATACAGGGAACGGGATGGACAAAGATCCCTACATGGAGCCTATATTCCAACATGAAGCAAAGTCCACCTAAAATAAAACATCTACTTAGTCATTTTCTCTTTATATATCAAATAACATAGTGCCTCCTTCAATCATATCAAACTTTTATACGCTAGTAAAGACCCATACATATTTTTTATTTTTGACTTTTATCCTTTTTAATCACCCTGCCCTTCTGCAACAGAAGTAAATGTAATATTCCTTCCAGATAGGAGGCAGACATTTATAGCTATCATTCAAGCTAAGCACAAAATTATTGTACAAGAAAACAGCAGATTATTTTTATAATAAAGCCGTGGCAATAATTAGATCTATTTCTTGCTGACCAGAAATATAGCAGGAATGTGAGAACTCGCTTCTTATTTTTTATTTTGGCTACTACAAACCATCTTCACTTCCTTCCTCAGAAGCAGCTGAATACCCAGGAAGGCCCGAAATCAAGAATTTTTTCCCTGGGAATAAATCTTGATTGAATATGACTTTCTCTCTTTCAGCTAAATGCAAACACCACCAAATTTGCAATTAAGGAGAATTTTAAAGTTAATGAAAGCACCCTGGCTGGTGCGGCTCAGTGGATTGCGCGCTGGCCTATGAACTGGAAGGTCGCTGGTTTGATTCCCGATCAGGGCACATGCTGGGGCTGCGGGCCTGGCCCCCGGCTGGGGGCGTGCAAAAGGCCATAGATGTTTCTCTCCCTCTTTTTTTTTCTCCCTTCCCCTCTCCCTAAAAATAAATAAATAAAATCTTTTAAAAAATAAAGGTACTGAATATGAATTAAAACAGTGGGATAAAAACACAGAGAGATTTGTTGGATTATCTTTAGCTGAAAAGGCGGCGAACTGAATGCTTTAAAATTTGCGCACACACGTGTCCTGTTGGCCAAGGGCCCTTCTTACCTGGCGGCCATGAGATCCAGGAGATGCTGCCACCGGTCATTGACCTTGCTGAGCTTGTATTCAATCTCCGAGGCTTTGCTTTCATGGCTGACCCGAGCAAGCCGCTCTCCCATTTGCTGGAGCTGCATTTTGTTCTCTTGGGCAATAGCAATTTCCTCTTGATAATCCTGCATAATAAATAGCAATCACAGAGGTCAGAAGCATATTCTTGATACATGCAGCCTGGCTCTACTAGAAACAGGGTAATTACAGTTTTCTACTGCTTGGAAATAGTTTGAGCAAGAAGAACACCATGTGAATGTCTGTCTAGGTACACAAGACGGAGTGGAATCTGTTATTTTCGGTATGCATGCAGAGATTGAATGTTTACACCCACTTTTCTTCATTTGCTTAGTTTCTACAGTAGCTTCTCTTAAAGACTGCTCTTGACAAGGAGAACAGGCTCCATATGACCTACCTGCAAGAGACAGGCCACTAAATGCATGATTAAAGTGATGATGAAAGGTACCTACCCCCTCCACCTCCCCCTGCACTCCTTGACCAATGACCCTCTTCCTGTCTGGCCATATTGACAAGACCTAATCTTTCAAATCAACGTTTTCATTTTTGACTTAAGTGTCTGTTGTTCAGAAAATATACAAAGACAAGTATTATAGGAGCATAAACATTTTAACCTTCTCTTGCTCTAACTTTGTTTGTTGACAGGGCTACCCTCTCAAGTCAGTGATCTAGGCAAGAGGCCCCCCAAAGCATGACAGGAGCCAGTGAAATTTTCATCTACCTTGTATTGAATGCTAACCCCAGGCCAGTACCTCCATTTACCCTCCTTTTTATATTACTTCATTACAATGAGACTCAAAGACCAATACATTGGATGTACTTACTAACAGGTATACTATTACACCATAAATGAGATAATTTTATTGAGTAATATTTATTTCAAAGGAATTACTCCAAGTCTAAGATAGTATTTATAGTAAAATAATCCTCTTGAACTGTCTTTTAGATTAAAATATTTTAAAGTGTTAATGTCAGTAGAAACCAGTATCTTGGTTACAGTCTGTTTATTAATCACTTTTTCCTATGTTACCAAAATTACCAAGCCTCAGTGTTATTTTCCTGTACAAAAGAGACAGCACAAGAGGCAAGCTCATAAAGACTTCTTTTTAAATCTCATAGCTTATTTTATATGGAAAATAGAATAGTTAATAACTTAAAGACGATTCCCAACATTGTGCCAAACAGTGTAACAAAATTAATGGTAAAAAAACTAAAGTTTCTCTAAATTTTAAATTATGGTTATATTTTGTTCAAGAGCTAGTTTTTCCATACCCCAAAACTATATGCTTAAATTTCATGAAGAAAATTAATGAGAACGTAGATACACTTAGCCAAAATTTGCTCTATCACAAACTTCACTCTAATACCTACAGTATATTAATCATGTCTAGTGGAACATTCTCTGATACTCAGAAACTAGCAAAGCATACAGCTGTTAGCAGAGGCCTAAATGAAATCTCTATCATTTCAGCCCACATTTTAAAGAATTATGATATTAAATATATAAATGCTTATCTTTAGAATTTGCAATTTTAAATAAAGTGAATAATACTACATGTTGGCTTTGGAGTTGTTATTTTTCTCTGTGTATATGTGCATGGATAAAGATAATTTTTCTTAATGCCTATTTATATTTCAGTTCAGAATGAATAGAGCTATAGTTAATTTATTCAATAACTTTTGACTGTTTACTTATGAGAGGTTGGCATTATTCTGGGTGAAAGAGATAGAGTAATGAACCAAACAGACCAAGGCTCCCTGTTCCAGTGAAGTTAAAGTCCACTGGGTCTCCCACTGTAGACAGATAATGAACAAGAACATGGGTAAATGGGGAAAACACGGTACATCAGATAGTGACATGGGCTAACAAGAAACAGAAACTAAAATAAAATTAAAATGATTGTTCAAAACAATGTGAAAATACCATTAAAATTTTCAAAAAGGTTCTTAAATGCTAGTAAATTTGATTAGCCCTATATAGGCATAAAAAATGTTCTGAATCCTTGTGAACATATAAAATATATTAATAATCATATATACCTTGAAAATAATATTAAATCAAAATTCTCAGAAAAGTCTTCATTCCTGTGACTATCTATAAGTCATGTTTTATAAAGAAAATCTCAGTTGATCCTAAGATATTTTTCTTTTAGTTCTTCTCTTGTGATGTTAGCTCCTACGCATAAATGACGCTCACTGAACAGGTAATTAAAACTCCAAAATGTTGAACATTGTCAGCAAATAATCTGCTTCATAACAAATTGAAACTATTCTCTGTAGAAAGACAAATACCATATGATTTCACTTATAGTGGAATCTAAAGAACAAAATAAATCAACAGACAAAACAAAGACAGACTCACAGACACAGAGGACAGACTGAGGGTTGCCAGATGGGAGGGGGCTGGGGGGCTGGGTGAAAAAGGCGAAGGCATTGAGAGGTACAGATTGGTAATTACAAAACCATCTTTGAGATGTAAGGTAAAGCATAGGAAATACAGTCAATAATATTGTAAGAACTATGTATGGCACCAGGTGGGTACTTCAACTATCAGGGGGACCGCTTTGAAAGTTTATGATTGTTTAACCACAATGCTGTATAGCTGAAATGAATACAAATATTCCATGTAAATGGTAATTGAAAAATAAAATAAAATATTCACAAAAAAACAAAAAAATAAAAATATTCTCTATTTTTAAATCAAAGGAGGTCCTTTCGTGCAAGCTTATTTTATATTAAAATATTTTATATTAATATTTTATATTAAATATTATTTTATATTAAATTATTTTATATTAATATTTTATATTAAATATTATTTTATATTAAATATATAAAATGCCTACAATAGAGTGCTGCTTTGAGAGGAAAGTAATCATCAGCAAGGCCATCTTCTGCCCCTATTAAAAGTATGCCCGAGCACTAGGAAGAGTAAGAACATAGGTAGCCAGGCATCCCATACCTTCCTGAGCTTCTCTATCATGTCTTCAATGAGGATGTCTCCATTCTGGGAAACTTTGCTTTCCATCTGAGTCAGCCATTCGCAAAGCTCCTTGTTCTTTTCGCTGAAGACTGCCCACTCATTCAGTCTCTCACTGACCTGCTGCCGCCTTAGGGAGAGCTGAAAAGTTGCACAAGAGAGAAAATGCAAGAGGATAATCAGAGTGGAACTCAAGGTCTTAGGGAAATAGCCAACGAACTCATTGGGGGTGGACCGATATGAAATATAGGGCATCTCTTCAGGGGTAGTTCCCTGCTGTTCATCCCCAGAAACACCGCTCTCCAGCAAGGATTCACAGGGTCTGCTGATAAATACCAGGGGCAGACGTTCCACACCCTATTTCCCTCCTGAGGAGTCACATGCACATGTACTGATTACAGGTGTCCACAAGCCAGCTTCACACTACAGTTGGTTCAGCATAGCTATCATGCAGGATGGCTGTACTTTTACTGAAAATGTGAAAGTTTTCTTTGAGGCAGAAAAATACAGAACAGCCAAAGAGCAATGAATGTACCTGGGGTGGATACAGAAGGAATGGAAAAAGCTAAGAAAACACAGGTTTAAAAGTTCTGGAGACACACTTCACCTGGGTTAAGCTATTCCAAGATAGCACTGAGAGTAAGAGCACCCCGCTCCTTTCCGACACCCCTTTTCTCTAGAACTCTGACAGCAGAAGGTATAGTATGCTGGAATCCTACAATTCTGAATTTTCTGGCGGATACGCTTTCTTTTTCGTTCACAGAGCATCAGAGTCAGGAGTGTACGGCTGATCACTCTAGTTCTATGATATCCAAGCTGAAACTATTTAATATTTTCCTAATTGGAACTTCTCAAGGCCACCATTTTTCAAGAGAAGAGTAGAAACAGCTGCCTCTGAGACTTAAGATGAATAGGTCTTGTTATGTGTCATTTCTCCCTACCTCTTTCCCACCAAGTCTTGGCCATGGGCAAAAGTGAATTCTAGGGCTTTGCTCAACAACATAAGAGAAAAACGTTATCTATTTATTTGAGAGGTAGGTTTTATTGTTTCCATTCAAGGGACAGAATTAGAGGGTTAGACACATTTGAGGCATTTGTTTATAATCAGTATGAGATAGGACCAGCAAAACTTGAGTCTTTGATACAGGCTCTAATATATTATGATCAAATATCCAGAGGCAGCTGAGATTCAAAACAGTCTTCATCACTTACTAAGACTATGATCAGGGCAAGGTTATTCATGCTCTTTAAACCTTATTTTTTTCGCTTGTAAATTAATCTTTCATTCGTTGCCAAATTCATTCAGCAGATGTTCCTTGTCTATGAGCATGGTGATTACCAGAGGGAAAGGGGGATAGAGAGAGGTAGAGGAGGGTATTGTGGGGAGGAACGGTGATGGAAAGAGGCTGGACTTTGGGTGGTGCTGTGTTATAGAACTGTACACCTGAAACCTATATAATTTAAATAACCAATGTCACCCCAATAAAACCAATAAAAATATTTATTGTTTGCAGTAAACCAGTATCTACTATGTACCAAGCATTGTCTTACATACTAGAATACAGTAGGCCTCTAATAGAATACAAACAATAAAATAATTTAAGTGAGGGGTAAATACTAAGGACTTAGCAAAGGTCGGTCATTCATACACTGCTACTACTGCACATGACTCCAGGACATCTGAGTTTTTCATTTTTTCTCCTTGACATTCATGTATTCCATATCTCCATGAAGCAGCTTGAACATATATCTCTAGTGTTTATCGATCCCACAAGTGTTGCTTTTATTTGCTTAAGTAGAGTAAGAGCTGACTGACGTCAAAAGCTTTTCAAAAGATTTAATTCATAACGAGGACTATATTTTCCTTTTGGTTTGTAAAACTAATATTGAAGCTGCGGGATAAAGGAACGCTAACATCTTTCTTTGGGTGCCGATGAAACCCTCAAATTTATGAGCTTAGCACTTAGTTACGTTTTCTCAAGGGTATAAACACACTGCATTGCCAACAGCTGACAAGTAGCAACTAAAACCTCCCGAGTGAGGCAGCTGTACAGGAAATGCATCCTTTTCTATTTCAAATATTTTTACCATGACAATTTGAAAAACACCGAGCAATTACAATGATGATATATTTATACCTCAACTAGAATTACACACAGGTCTACAAACCAAGACAGGAATAAAAGCACATGTGAGCTCTGGTTGCCTACAGACACCGCAGACCATTTGGGGAGTTTATTTGAAAACAGACTGCTTTTATATATTAACTCTTCTCTGCCACGTCTCCTTACAGCACATCTTGTGCATGCTCATCGGAGGGTCCCCTGCTCCTGCCTCCTCCTCCACAGATTCCATTAGAATGCGAACAGACTGCTTGCTCTTTCCAGAGCGTCGGTGCCATGTTTAACCCGTGTTTGTAACTTTGAAAATGAGACAGTCACAGCTCATTTCCTTTTGTGGTTTTCTACTTGATAGAATTTCTCTGGAAACGCTAACTCAAGAACCAGTAACTAATCTATATCCCTTCTTACAGTGCTATCCTGGCACATTTGGTATCACCCGTGACTAAACTCCCACTGATTTAAATAATTTTTTAAGATTGAAGCAATGTGAGATAGTGTGCTTTAGCTTCATGCCTTAAGACACTTGATATAGAAAGTTTCTGGAAACATTATGTATTCAACCTGCTTCCTCTTTTTTATGTGTCTAGTCTGCTCACAGGCGCAAGGCATTCATCTCTTCACGGCGTATCATATGATCAACAGCAGCTTTCAAAATGTACTTTGGAACAGATTGTTGTCTAATACGCAGGGGGGGGCAAAGTAGCTTTGCTATTGTTCATATGGAAGATAACACAATAATTAATAAATTATAATATAAATATAAACTCTGTGTTTCATGTACTGACAACTATATAAACTTATTTTTGCCCCACCCTGTATAAGTCAGGTGAACAGTTTTATAACAGGTTTTTCCTTCTTTTTTTCCAGCTTTACTGAGATATCACTAACATATAACATTGTGCAAGTTTAAGGTGTACCGTGTGTTGACTTGATACGTGTACATAATGAGAAATTATCACATTAGTTCACACATCTATCACTTCACATAATTACTTTTTTTTTTTTGTGGTGAAAACACAATCTACTCTCTGAGCAACTTTCAATTATATAATACAGTTCTGTGACTATATTATATACTGGATTATAGTCACCACTCTGTACTTTAGGTTCCAAGAACTTACTAATTTTATAACTAGAAATATGTACTTTTTATACCTCCTAGCATTTTTATACAGTACCAGTTTTCCTAAAGTAAAAAGTGTTGCATAATCATAACTTCCAAAATATTCAGAAACCTTGCCATTATTTTATATTTGGCAGAACACAAGTGTAAAGACATAAATGTCTGAAAGTCATGTCTAAATTTTAGCGTAGAACACTTAGCTCTTCTACACACTGGAATAAAAAGAAATATCTTTGTCCTTAAGAACTTCATAGTCTAGAAATCAAGTCACAAACACTAAAAGAAGAAGAAAGGAACAATGCACTGACCCATGAGGCACAGAGCGAAAGGGAAAGGGGAGTCCAGAGGACTCTAAAATGTTCTCTCTCTGAAAGCTTCACAGACATCAACTAGCCAGAGAAATGGATTTAGTCCAAATCATGTCACAAAATATGTTGAAGAGTACCGAGGCAGCAAGTGGTGCTGGGCTTTTCAGAATTTCCAGAAAAGCAAATGAATAAGACTTAAAAAAGTAAATAAATATGGCTGTAATAATTTTCCATTACTTGTACACACCAAATTATCCTTTGCTTATATGCTCTCCCATGATAAATCTTTACATTAAAAATCATGTAGTTTACTGGATGGTGATGTATAGATTTTAGATTGAATAACTCAGACAAGAATAAAATATTGTGATTGACATTATCACTCTCCATGTAAGTTTCTCATTGTCTTCATTGAGAATATGGAGCTCTGGGGAGAGTGGCTACTTAATTCTGAACTCAAATCATTAGCATGTTTATGAAAATCATCTCTTACATTTCTCCTTCTAAAAGTATAGTATGTATTTATAGGAAACTTTTCACACATTTACTAAGTGTGTTCTAGAATTTTCCTTTGGCTCATGGTTCAGATTAAAACCCAGATATATCAGACCATACAGAGAGAAACTTACCTACCGACAAATTTCTTGTTGATGTGGAATGAGTCAAGAGGCTAGCCTCTTAAATTCTGTGTCATGTTTTTGGAAGCATGAAGAGAAGCATTGCTCATGTTGAAGAAGTGGGAGGAGGGGAGAGAAGAGATCTCTACGGTAGCACAGTTGGCCTGAAAAGCGAGGCACAAGAGGCTTCTTCTCCAATGTCCCTTCCTCATCCTTCCAGCACCTGCTTCTCCCCAGACAGGTCCTCTGCTCCGCCCCTGTGCATCTTTTTGCAAGCTGTAGTCTTGTCCCACACATCCGCTTGTACCCTCTACACCAATCTGTCTCTTCCACTCCCCGTCTCAGGTCAAGATTTATCTTCTTCAAGAAGCACTTTCTTCACCCTTAGTTTGCTTACATCTTTTTACATTGTTTTAACTTGTATCCAGTTTTTTCTTTGTTAAATACATTCTGATGAACTGATTTTAGCCTCAGCTCAATTGTAAACTTGATAATAGCAACATCTACTATCTCTTGTGAAATTCACAATAATTGATGTGACTGATGCATTGAACAAACATGCATCACAGCCTATTATGTGCCAGGCCAGGCAACCAGGTACAGGGAGGAACGTGACAACCTTAGTCCCTGCTTCCTGGAAGGTATGACCTCAGAGCCCTCGGTCAGGGCCTATAATCCGTGTTATTCCTCTTGCCTCACATGACTTCTCATCACCTTCCCACCAGTCTTTTCATTTCCAAGTCAAAACCCAATCTGGAATCTCCTTCAAAGTACTAAGCACATAGAAGGTACTTATAAATGAAGGAAGTATGACTCAAAATGCTGCAAACCATGAGTTACTGAAAACAACCAGGATACATCCATAGTAACTCTAAATGTACCATATATAGAACCTGCCCCACAGTATTATCTAACATTGCACATAAAAATAATGGTTTTCATGTGTTTAAAGTAAGAAACAGACCAGCAATAGCTGCCTAGCAAAACCACATCTGTGGGTCACAAAACTGTGCTTCCTCTTAAAAATGTGATGCCAGCCAGTGAAAGAGAGCAAAACCCAGCTTGAATGTATCTCACAGACAATAGTAAGATATATAATTGTGTTCATCTAAAATATTTTCCTTTTTTTAAAATTGAACTTATTGGGGTGACATTGGTTCCCAAAACCACACAGATTTCAAGTGTACAACTCAACAAAACATTAGCTGCATGTGACACCATGCATTGATCACTCAATGTTCATCTGCAATTTTTGTAATAACCAGAGTTCTTCCTCCGAGCATACTATGAGTTACAGGACAGGTTCAAATGTGGGCCATGCCACTGGATGTTCCAAATAGTCTCCCACTTTCCACCTTTCTGGGCTAATGCTGGGTCTAGAATCCTCTTACCTGGTGGCACAGTTCTTCCCACTGCCTTTGAAGAAGCTCCATGCGTTCGTTCAGGATGGAGATATCATCAGCACTGATGTAGGCACAGAGCGTGTTCTTCAGCAAGGTCAGCTGGGCCAGGTCATCGGTCCAGCTCCCCACTGAATTTTCCAATTCCTGGGTTAGAAAAACAAAGAACCAAATAAGCAAACTTGAATATCCATGGACATCCAACCTCAACAATTTCTGAAGTGTATTCAAAATTCCTTCTTAATACCATTACCTTCCCATCCCACTCGGAACATGTAACTCATCTAACTTGGTATCTAGTTATTTTCTTCCTACGGAATTTAATAATTTGCCAAGTTCTGATAAAATATCTGGTTGCTTACAGAATCTTCCTACCATCTGCTTATCATTTCATTGATCTTTTTTGATCGACTTTTCTAAGTTGAAATTGCATTACCTCATTGATCTTCTTTTAAACTGAATTCATAAACTCCTTGCACATTCTTCTTTTGTTGTTCCAAATTACTGATTATGTTAATAAAATATTGTTTTAAAAACCCAAATGCCTAGATTGAACTTTCATTTTCAAACACTATGAACTGCTACATCCTGTGGTACAGACTTGTAAAATAATAGTTGAGAAGATCTGTGGCTGTTTTAAGATAGTAGGCTAAATGTCTTTTCTACAAGATTAGAAATTTCTTTAAGTAACTTGTTCAAAAATATGTATTCTGATTTTGGGGGAATGGTTTAAGAAAAAATTCATAAAACAATATTTAAATAAGTTCACACTAGGTTTTGCAATGTTTGAACAGATTTTGCAATTTGTGTAACTCATGCTTTTTGCCAGCTCTTGGTGATTTTAGATTCCAGCTAATTTAGTATATAAATAGAGTATTTCACATGGCTTTTCCTCCCTCTCTTTGTCTCTTTACACAGCAGACAAGTTTCCAAAGGCAAAGGCAATTAACAGCACTGTCAGGGGCTGACTTCCTAGGCAATTTAGGCAAAAGAGATTTCAGCCTGAATTTTCCAGCTAATTGTTTTGTTTTGCTGCTAAGGGTAGTTTGGGGGAAGAGTAGCAGAGAGCTGGACCAAAATGCATCCTTTTAATCTCCAAACTTAATAGCAGGGCATGTTTGTCAGTGTTGTGTATTTTGGGAGGTGAGGTCCCATGGTAACAGTATTTGGCTGGAAGCCCAAAGCATCCAGGCATATGCAATATGTAACATTTCTGTTTATAGCCATGGATGTATTAAATTAGCATACCAAATGTAAAGGCTTGCCCCTTTTTATAAGTTTCTAATCTCCAACTCAAACGCGGATTTAAAAAGTAACACGACCAACACTTTCAGACTCACAGACTCCCTTAAATGAGTCCCTATGGTAAAAATAGAACCTTTGGATTCAGGCAACCTTGATATGTGCTAACGCTGAAACGTTATTAAACTTCTGGAAGCCTCAGCTGTCACTTCTGTAAAACAGAAATCAGATTGTTCTTATGAGATTATGTTCACCCAGCTGAGGCCACAGGGACACAGTCACTGGTGAGGACCAGGGAATAAAAGCCCATTCCTGCTTATTGGGAGCTTTCTTTACTCATTTGTCATGAAGTTACAATCACAGGTAGAAAACAAACTCTTTTTAATTTTTGCATACTTCCAAATTTTCAGAGAAGGAAAACTCTGACTCCAAAAAACCTCCGCTGCCTTGCGGCATACCTCTTCAGGGGAAAGGCTAAGGGAGTAAACCCCGACAGGAAATCCGGAGCCAGAGTCCCTAAGGCGGTTTGACGTTGTAGTCAACACCGGCAACTCCTGCGGCGCACCTGAAGCCAAGCTGTATTGACTTTGTCTTTCCCTTGGACCCTTCAGCTGCGAAGAGAGGAGGGGTCTGCTGCATGGGCAACAGCAGACCCTCCATATCACCCTGCCCAGGCTCTGTAGCTTCAGTTTCACTGGAGAGGACACTCCAGCGTCATCGCAAGATGTCGACTCAACATGGGAGGAGACAGATACCGGTTATAAGCTCAAACAACGGCCATCTGCCTTCACCTGTAACAAGTGTGGCAGGGATTGTCACTCCCGAGTCGGACTGCACAGCCATTCTCGGCGGTGCAGATAGACTCTCAAGAAGCTACGCCATCGTCTCTCGAGATGGACGGCTGCCGACGACGACGACTTCCAAATTTATACCTCAAGATAATATTTCACTCACCCTCCATGATGTAAAGCGTACTGCCTTTTAAAATGAATTTATGCGTTTTACTAGGAGGGAAATACATATCTTGTCAGCAATGCTAAGCCAACATTTTCCAATCCAATGGCAGGTCGCGTGAGGATGGCGTGCGCCCGGTGGCAGCGGCAGCCTTCACTTTCTTCACCTGTGACGTCAGCAGCCCAGCCCGAGGCAGCAATCCTGGCTGTGGAGGTGGAAGCTTCCGTCTTCTCCATCCCGTCAAAAAGCTCACCCTCATCGGCGCATCGTTGCCACATAGCCTCTGTGCCATGTTTTCCCTGCATATGGCGTGGAGAGGTCCCTGCATATCCCGAAACCTTCTCCGAAAAACTGCCCTGCTCCATTTCGTGTCCTGGTGAGCATCTTTCACGCCAGAGAACTGAGAAAAAGCCTGCTGACCTTCCTGCTTGGCCTTCCTCTGATGCTGTTCTGTGACAAATTGCAATGAGACCGACCATGACAAGAAAAATCCTCGCTACGACAATCAGGGGCCACCGTGAGGAGTTTGCTCTTACACCCACTTCCTGGCACTGCTTTGGTGAGCTCACATGACTCCTGCTCCTCCTGTTCACCCTGGGCTTCTGGCCTCTTATTTTTCTATTGACTGGTGTCCCACTCTGCCGTGGAGACCGTTGCTTCCTGTCGCTCACTCAGAAGCTTCCTCAGGAGGTCACAACGTATGCGTGTGTGAGAGAGATGGTGCCCCGATGCAGTCTGACTGTCTTGCCGACAGCCTCGGTGTTATTTTTACATTGGCAGAGGCAGCGGGCCCAACGAGGATGCTGGATCAGTTTTTCCAATTCAAGGGTCATCATGAGGATGCTCTCAACTGCTGTTAAGTGACACTTGTGTTGTTCCCATGTCTAAGTATTTTAATGCTGGCAATTTACAAAGACGTGACTCTTCACCAGTTGTCAGAGGATTACGGTAGAGAATGAACTTGCGTAAAAACTGCATTCCATGCCAGGCCTAAAATGTTCCAAAGCTCAGTTTTGAGGTTAAATTACTACAGAGATTTAAATATATATTGCAAATAAATAAATAAATAAATAAACGTAGTAATTCAAATGTATTCCTTTCAAAAAATTGTATTTTATTACAAAATAAATCTACATACTGGAAGGATAGCAGGCCTTCAAGTGAATCCTTATGTAATTCTCTCAAATTATTTTCACTGAGGATTAGTTTCTCAGCCCAACTGCATGACTTCCATGTACCTTTACCAACGTACGAAACAGAGTTTCCTCGGAAATGTAAGATGGCGGAGGTGTCCTTGCAGGCGGCGGGCCGTGGCACGGGCCCTCTGCAGGGCGTCTGCTCTAGGCTGAGACCCGTATGTGACAGTGTCTCAGAGGACTCTGGTTGCTGAGTTCTGATCACTCCCAGGTCCAAAGGTTGAACTGTGACTTCAGACAAGGCTGGCTGCTGAGTCTGAACAGGCTCTGGATGTGGAAGTGTTCCCGCAGGGTGCTTTGGAGGAGCTCCCGTATGCCACAGGGCTGTGGCATCAGCCTCCCATGCAGGCTGAGCTGGGTCTCCTGCTGGGATGGAGATGAGTCTATCTTCTCAGCAGGCCATGGAGGGACCTCCTGCTGGGCTGGAGGTTGGACCTGTTCAGTGGATTTTGCAAGATGAGTCTAGACCTCCTTCTCCCTTGCGGATGAGTTAATCTCCTTAGGGGGCTCTGGTGTTATCAAAACCCCAAGATCCACATTTATATTGGGCAACACTGGATGCTGAGCTTTGCCCAAACCTACGGGAGAGACTGTCACCTCATGATGTATAGAGGATTTTGGAGGCTGAGGTGGACGCTTCTGCTGGACTGGAGAAGGTTCTACACCAGCAAGAGGAAACCGCAGCAGAGCCGAGTTCTCCCGCTGGGTTGAAGAGTCACACTTTCGGGGAGGGCTGGATGCTGATCTAAAGCTCCTTGATAAACTAACGAAGATTTCAACAACTCAGGGGACACTACAGACTTAACTGAGGCCTCCTCCTGGGCTGACGATGGTTCTTCCGCCTCAGGGACTTCTGGTGGATGAGCTGGGGCCTCCTGAGGGGTCAGAGACGGTCCTGTTTCCTCTGCAGGCAGAGCTGAGGCTGCCTGTTGAATGATGAAGGCTCAAAGTCTTCAGAGATGCATGACGGCTCAAGTGGAGGGGGGCTGTGCTGATCTGAAGGCCAGGGCTGCTGGGCCCTGGGGAAATGAAGACCAGCAGGATAGGGTGCAGGGCCACCCCGGAGACTGAGCTGCTCGGACCAGCAGCCACAACAGCCACCACGTGAAAAGGAGCCGTGGGGCCCAGAAGCGCAGCCCGGACTGAAGGGCAGAGGTTCGAGGCACAGCGAGTGACCCGGGCAAGTGGGGTGTCGGCACCGCAGACTGAGCGGGAGCCAACCATTGGCAGCTGTGTCATAATCAGCAGCCGTGTCACAAAAGGCAGCCATGTCCCCACTAGTGTGTCATGCATGCGCTCCTTAGCAACAAAGCACTGCTTTTTATTTGCCCTAAATCTGACTCTTCATCAAAGAATAGCCGTGAATTTTAATATCAAAGAAAAATCCTTACATACACATTTTTTATGACTTCTAGACATTTTTTAATTTTTATTTTTTTCCCTTTCTATTAAATTTATTGGGTGATGCTAGTTAAAAAGCTGTACAGGTTTCAAGTGCACAATTCCACAGCACCAAGTGAAGTCTCCTCCCGTCACTATTTATCCCCCTAAACCTTCCTCCGCCTCCCTCCACCCTCTCCCAGCAATCACCACGCCCACGAGCCATTAATGTCCCTTTAAATGTCTACCGTAGCCAAAGTGAAGCAGAGAACTGATAAAAGTCCAAGTTATTTAAGTACGTGTGAACGTTTAAACAGTTACTCTGGTGCGCTAATTTGCAAATGACGGGGAACACGGTGACATGTATAATTTGGGGAACAACACATCTTTCAAGGTAGCTTTGAGTTGATCTGCATATAGCTCAGTAGAGAACTGCTGTTCGGGCACTAGCCTTGGCCACATGGATGTGACTGGAACAAATCCTGCAGCCATGAAATCACGTTGCTCTCCGTGAGCGCACGGTGCAGGAAGTGGTCTGCATTAGCTACTGACTTGTTTCCCAGTGTGATCTGAGGTGTCAATAACAACCTTTCCGAGCTAAGGGCCTGAGTGACCGAGGACTGTGCCTCCGGGCAGTAACTGAGATCAGGTCCTTAAACAGTTCCTGTTTCCTTATGGTGGAGTCTGGAGGACACGACGTGTTCCTCCAGGGCCACTCTGAGGAATTTCCGAGATGCCAGCCTCACTTTCCTTTCTGTAAACTGGAGTCTTCTGCGCGAATGCCTCTCCAGTGCTGTTACTGCAATAGACTGGGAACTCGCATCTACACGGAGATGCCCGTAGAGTTTGATCCGATTATGCTTTCAAAGGTAGTATTACAGAAGGAGCTCACAGACAGTACAGTGCACAGTTAAGAGCTCGGTCCAATGACTTACCTTGCAACGCATTTGCTCCGCTTGGAGCTCTTCGTGGTGATCTGGTAGAGGCTGGGAAAGCTTCTTTTTGAAGGTTCGTAGTTTCTCCAGCGATTCAGCTATTCCATTCTCACATTTTTCCCAGTCCTAAGTAGGGAGGAGAAAGAAATCTCATGTTTGTTTGTTTGTTTGTTTTTTGGTAGGAAATTGGAAAAATAAAAAACATTCCTCTTAATTCCCATACTTCAATTATTACCTAGTTGTTTTTTCACAGATACATATATTTTGTAATTTAAAAAAAGTAGAAAAAAGAAATAAATAAAGGAACCATAATGGAAATTTGATTCTTTACAGCACTCTATCTACAACTTACCTCTTTTCTGGTGTCTCCATGCCAATACTAATTAAATTCAAATAAACAAACCACCTTAAATTTTGTCTAATAGCCCCCGTTCCTGGCCTCCCTCCTCCAGAATGATCCTCCTCACAACTGAGCTCAAATAAAGACAACTAGGGTTGTTTTTACAACTTAGCGTGGTGCCAAATCAGGCTGTATTATTCCTCACCTTTTCTTTCTCATCATTACTGGTCTTCCTTGGTTTGGGTTCTTTCTACATTCTCTCCTGGTGCTATTTACCAAAACCGCCATCTTTAAGAAGTGTTAACTAAAGTTCTTTCATACTCAAAACGTCTTTTGGTTTCTAACTAAACTGAGAATTTGGCTCAAGATTCTCACTTCTCTTTTAAATTCCTTTAGGGAATTTCCTAGAGTGGACACATTTCTTCTTCCCATTCACCAAACAAACAAATGAACACATAAACAACAACAGTCTATCTTGGACCAATTTGTTCTAGTTCTCCTTATTAAAATATCTCTGTGTTCCCAGGTCGCACCAAGTTCATCAATGTTAAGCAAAGTGAATGTAGACAGAAAGGTCCTCTTTCTACTCAAATCATCCCACACTCTGAAATGTATCAACCCACAGTCAATAAACACTCATTGACCTAAAAGAGTCAACTCCTTATTTTTCGTTAATAAAATTAAGATGTGATAGTAAAGCAGGTGACCATGCAGGACATAGAATTACAATGATTATATTACTCAGAGCATTAAATTAAGAGCTAAAAATAAATAAGCATTATATTATGATCATGAGGAAAAGATACAGTAAAATGAGGCTGTCTAAACATTAGAATTGAGCTTCATAAACTCCTTAGGCAAATAGGACCTAGTGTATGATTTAAAATGCACTTTAACAAGAAAAGCATAGGGATTTTCCTTTCCAGGGATTGCTTAGATTGTGAAGTGATAACCACGTCTCTTTACTACATGAATTATAAGGAAATAACTAAATGTCATGGTCTTCAAACGTCTACCAAAGTGGATGTTTCACCCACCAACAAACAGACGGACAAGGAAGCAAACGCAGTGACTCAACCATCTCGCCTTATTAAGTCTTAGCAATGTGTCCAATAATCACATCACAAATAAAGAAAGTATGTGATTAACATGCTCTCCACAGAATGAGTTACAATGCTTTTAATCCTTTCCTCAAAGCAAACATGAAGAAAAGAATCAGGCATATTGTGTTGCTGATGAATCCTGCTGTGTGCAAATAATAGTTCTTTAACAGATGCTCAGTGGCATTTTTTATTGTTTCCTACACAGAAGATGACAGATGATTAAATAAAATTGAATAGAGTAAACCAATTAGTATGCATACTTTAGGCACTGAAGACATGTATTCCATTTTATTTATTACCTTTGATCCACCAAAATGACAGGCCAAGTTTATTAGACAGTCGCATTAAATCGTTGGTGCGTATCAACATATATAAAACTTTAGTATTTACCTGTGTTCACTTTTTAAAAATGACAATATCAACACTGATAAATGCCATCCTTTACTGAGAGCTCAACATGGGCTGCATGACTTACCTTCAATGTCTCACACCTACTTTAGAGATGAGGAAACTAAGGCTTCCGTAGGTGGAGTCAACCAAGTTACGACTTGGTTTATTATGGGTTAACTTGGGTTTATCCAAGTGCAGAGGCCCTGCTCCTTTTCAAATGCTGATTTGATTATGTGTTATCCATGGATTTGGCAAGTGCGGGAGAAAAGCAAATTGTGGGAAGTCTGGATAAATGTACTTTTCCCTAAATTTGCTATGTGATCAGTCTGCAACCTGTTTCCAACCAAATGCTTATTAATTCTTATCCTCTTGGAGATGTTATCCCATAGCAACATGCTTAGCTAAGCTACGATCACATGAAAAGCATCTTCTTGGGTAGGTTTTTCCCTGCTTTAAAATATGAGATATCGATCTTGAAAACTACTTTGGAGTCTTTGGTTAGGGAGTGGAGCCTATTCTTTGCTTTTCTGTCTGGATTTATCCAGTCATCACAGGTCTCCTGGCTTCGCACCAGCCAATGGCATTCAGCCATTGCTTGAATGGTCTTGTTAGACTTAGAACAACTTTGTTGGGGGGGGATTTTCCAGAAAGACGAACTGCTGAAAATCAGAAAACTGTTCCATTTTATCCAAGACAGGACAAAGGCTTAGATAAAACCCAGGAGATCAAAATACTGCAGGTAGGACAGTGACCTCTGCATTATGTGACTTGCAGGGCACCAATGGGAGGAAGCAACAAGGCTCTTCTCGCGGATACACGCACTCTGCCAACTATCACATCCACAGCAGGACGGGGCTGAACTCACTTTCAGCAGGAAGGCCAGTTTTTTCTTCTGCTCCCCCAGATGCACGCTGGCAGACTTCCACTTCTCCTGGATTTCCATGAGTTCCGCCTGCAAGGCGGCCTCCGCCCCGCTGTCCGCAGAGAGCAGGAGCTGCTTGCCCGCTTCCACCGTCAGGATGTAGCTGCCTTGCTGCCGCAGGAACACTTTTTCTTTGAACTGAAAGAAACCACAGCTTTTTACTTTCTCATTCTTTTTTTGTCACCATTTCCCGATTGTAAGTATTTTTAAATGAACCTGGACTTTTGCATCCAGAGCATGCTCTCTTTTATCCTGCAAGCATTTACTGCGCTAGTACTTTGTGTGTGAATGAAGCAATGTGTAAATAAATGAGAATCCCACAGGAAGAGGCCTAACGGTGTGTGCCCTCAGGAGAAAGTCGTGATGAGATATGAAAACTGCTCTATAAGACTGATGCACAGGGAACTCAGGGTTACATAGGTTTTTTGTGTGTGTATGTGTTTTTTAAAAAATTTTATTATGATCTTTATATTTCTGCACAAGGAGGATCCCTCAGATGGTAAAGCCTTCATGAATCTTGAAAGACATATAAATATAACCAGGTTAAGCCCTGGCTGCTGTGGCTCAGTGGATAGAGCGTCGGCCTGCGAGCCAAGTGTCGCTGGTTCGATTCCCAGTCAGGGCACATGATTAGGTTGCACGTCAGATCCCCAGTTGGGGGCGTGAGTGAGAGGCAACAACACAGTGATGTTTCTCTCCCTCTCTTTCTCCTTTCCCCTCTCTCTAAAAAATAAATAAACAAAGAAATCAACAAACAAATAAATAAATAAATTTAAATAAATAAATAAATATAACCAGGTTAAGGATTTGGTATCATGGTTAAGGACTTGGTGTCATGTGAGGGCCAGGAGTCAGGGAGGTAGCCCCTTCCATGCAGAGAAGTGAGGATGGACTAATTCACTGTACAAGGTGAATACGAATTCAGGACCCTCGAGGTAGTATTCAGTGGCTGGAATACATAGGATGCATGTAGAAGGGTACAAGATGAGGCAAGACCACACCTTGCGTAGAAATTTGGTTTTTAAAATGAAAGTGACTGAGATTCACAGAAAAATCCTAAGCAGGAAAGTGACGTGCCTGCTGCAGGGCAGAAAATGCAACGGAAGAAGAGCACGTACAGGATTTACTAAGGTAAGTCAGAAAGCTTTTGTCTATGTAGACAAGAAATCATGAGTGCCTACTCTAAGGCAGTGGCAGCAGGGATGGAAACTGGAGGAATGTTGGACATGGGGAGGGAGAGCTACGGAATGATTCTAGGGTTCCTGGCCGGTATGCCAGGTAGCTGCTGATGACATTTCCTTGGATTGGGAACACGGGGAATGGCCCGACGGAGAACGGCCGGCCCACAGAACACAGGCCTTGTTGGAAACCACAGAGTACATGATGTCTGTGACGCTTATAGGTATAAATCGGAACGGCAGCTGATAATGAGCTGACAGCTCAGCAGGTGGATGGGACTGGAAGATACAGTCTCGACATTCTCTGCTGGTGGGGGGTAGCTGAAGCCATGTGTGCAGATGAGGTCTCCCAGAGAAGTGAGGAGGAAAAGGAAGCAGAGAACAGTGACCTTCAGAGGAAGGGGAATCCAGGAAATACACTGGGAAGGATTTGATGAGGGCGGCTGGGAGGTATCCTTCCACGAGGCTGGAATCCCCAATTCCCAGGCTAGTGAGAGTAAGGGGCTGGGCCAGGAATGGACAGACAGGACTGAGCCTTCATCTTCTTCGGAACACTTCGCTGACATGCTTACATGGCTCAGGAGTGACATATGTGTAATCAAGGCAAGACCTTTTTTCTCTTTTCCTTTCCAGTCCCGCTGGGATTCAGCGAGGTGCTGGGCAGCCTGGGTGTGTGAAGGGGACGGAGTGTTTGTAAGAGCCTGAAACCTACCACCCCTTCATCACTGAATATGGGCTTTGGAACACGGCCATCTTCTACGTGTCTGTGGACATGTGAGAACAATGCCTGTCCTCATTCCACGGTCACTCCAGAATCCTCATGGAACACCAAGGCCAGGGTGCAGAGGAGACGCGGAAGAGGCTCAAACGCAGCGTGCTCTGTCCCTTACCTGCACTTCATCAAAGAGGGTTCTTGCTTGTTGTAGTGGTATCGGGACACTTCCGAGACCACTCACGGGTAGATAGGACACTTCCACCAGCCATTTGCGCAGCTTTTCCGCCATCTCCCTGTAGCGCTGCCACTGGCGGACCTGGCTGTCGATGATGCCTCTCCTTTGCTGGGCCCTGCGAATCACTCCCTGCCACTGATTACTGAGGAGTGTCAGTTTCAGGTTGAATTCATCCCTGGTGAACAAACCGTTACATCGGGGAAAACACCGTTATCCTGCATGCAATTACCTGATCGACCTGTATACACATCCTCAGCGACTGTGAGCCTTGAGAAGTGATCGAGGGCAGACATTTCCAAATATCATGCAATACTCCGTTACTAGGTCGATTGCAAGTCCATTTAAAATTAATCACAACTAAAATATCGGTGTTTGAAAACAGCGAGTGTTCTCATGTCTCAGCACAGGTTGAAGGCATATTCACAAGGTCAATGGCATTTGCTCTCTGCCCGGGTGTATGAGCGGAGGGGAGAGCATAGGGCAGCAGTCGCAGTGCATGGGCACCCACTCCTAGCACACCCATGACCATGTCTGCAGCATGTGACAGCACCTTGTGTCTGCTACAGCCCGAGAAAACAGGAAGCAGGGCTTATTTATAACCTCTGTCCTCACTGGAACGATAAACCACCTCGAATGGACAAAACGGGGTTACTTTCGCAAGTCATGAGCCACTTAAATAAAATTACGTTATTTTTAAAAGCTGTATTCCATAAGCTCTCAGTATATCTTCACAATAAATGCTCCTAATTTTTAGCAAATTTTTCTGCACATGAATCTAAATGGTCCCTTTTTACATACAAAATCCACTTTGTTTTGTTCTTAGAAAAGCAAAAACCAAGGGTCATCACTCTCTGTATAAAGGTTGTTCATATACCTAGAAGTATTAAGTTTTAATTAGCCTTTTTCAATTTCCAAGTAAACAATATCTTTTTTTAGTGTGTTTTTCGTACCTCTTTGTTTCTTCCCTTTAAAAAATGTTGTTAGTTATTTACTGTTTTCTTTATCATTCTACTTGCATTCTAGAACTTGGCTGCCCAGTATCAACTAGAGTAATCTTTATAGATTACTGTTGTTCACATATTTTAGTCCTAATGTGTAACGTTACTCATTCTTTCTCTATTATATTAGCTTTGCTTCTACTCCTGAGATATGCTATTTCTCCTCTTGGGGTTATGGCTTCAAATATGAATTGGACTTAGTCTTCTGGATTCATATTCTTGATACCTCCTATTATCTAGAGATACTTTAAACATGGATTTTTATAACCAAAAGTGTTATTAGAGTTTCTGTTTTTGAAAGATAATTTCTGAAATTTACAATCTAATTGTAGGAGAACCAAATATGATGTATTAGGTTTATGAGACTTCCCTAAAAGTTACAAGCATCTCTCATCTATGAAAATGTGTGACTCTTGGGTTTGCGACTTTCTTGCAACATGAAAGGTACCTGTCTATTGCTGTCCCTCCCAGATGACCATCCAAGGTCTTTTGGGAGCTCTCATCCTCCCTCTGTATGTAGAGCAGAGCTGTCCTGAGCTACCTACCAGCATGAGGACTACTTAATATATGGCACTGCTCCCACTTCTGAACTTGACCTCTGAGAAAAAAAATTATAAATAAATTTTTAAAACAGAATACTTTTGTAATCTGGGGCCTTCCTACCGTCAACATGCTCTAATTTGAATCTTTCTTCATTTGCAATTTTTAAAAATATTCTCGAGTCCAGCCCTCATATTTTCATCCCTTGGTGTCTTCCCTAACTGTTAATAATTATAATTTAATGGATGTTGGCTTTGAGTGAATTTTAAATTTTATTTTACCTGATGACTCAGACTTTTGTAATATTGTGATAGAGTTGGCTAAAGGAGGACAAAGCAAAAGATAAGTTAATTGCATCTAAATTTGTCTTATTTTGAAGGACTTCAATTCTCTGTAAAGTTCACATTAAATTTGGCTTAAACTAGAATAAATATGGTATCACATTTTGTTGTTCCAAGCTTAACCATAAAAATCTTCCATGTTCTTCCAAAGGAATATCCACTTAAGACTGAAATTGCTTCCAAAACATTTTAAAAAATCCTTCTAATAAAAATGATTGACTTTCCATTAAAAAATACTAAGTTAATTATAATCAAAACTATTAACCTTAAATACGGGGAAGATATACGTATGAAGTAAAATAAATGAGATCTATACTGCAAACATCACCACGAAGTATAGATGGGATCACATAAATATTGTTCCTAGGAAAAGTACATGTAGTATGGCATCGTCAGCTCACATGCCACAAATCTAAAGAGGAGCTAAGACAGTACTTGGGCATTCTTAATAAAAAGAGAATCTGCTAAGTAAGCAAAGAGGAAGCAGGATTTCGGGCTGAGTGTAATATGACTTAAGGTAGCACACCATGTTCAGATCTGGTGGAATTATCAAAGCATGAGAAAACCGGCTGGTCCCGACTAAACAACCAGGTGCACGAGGTCCAGGCTTGCTTCTGCGCTGTGACATTCTGTGACCTTGGTCAAATCAGTTCACATTTCTGGACTTCAGGTTTTTTCATTTATAAGTAAGACTGATGGTCCAGTGATCTCTGTGCTCCTTTTAGGAATAGAATTTCTGTAATCATATGAGACTATTAGGAGCATCTGTTTACAAACCACTGACGTATCACTGATACAATTCATTCTGATCTATTTATTAATTCCCGTCTCCTACAGAGGACAAGCAGTGGTTGGCTAGGTGATTTCCAATTACGCCCTGTCCTTCATATAATATAATAGCAATTCTTTCAATACTCAGTCATTTCAGAGATTCAGAGAAGCCTTTCCTCCAATTACTGAGGCTTCATTGCAGTACAATTGCCTTAGGAAGATTGGATATATGCCTTCTTATCTGCTCATTTAAAAAAAAAATGTCTAATTTATGGCAACCTTTCTTCATAATAATATATCAAAGATCCTACCTGTCATCAACTTGACCTTGTTCCAGAAGATGCTGCCCATCAGTAATGATCGAGTGCAAAATCTGCTGACGACTGAACATCTCTGCTTGAAACAACTTTTATTAAAAAAAAAAAAAAGTACTTTAGAGTTTCTAATTTTAATAACTAGTTCTCTAATAAGTTTCCAAAAGTTCTGGTTTAAGCAAGGTTATGAAAAACATGTCCAGCTGAATCAGCATACATGTTTTATCCTGCAGTGTAGAAATAAGGTATTTTTAAAGCATCAATTAAGACATACATAAAGTTTAACTTTTGTTTACTAAAACTGACTAAAAGTAGAATTATGTTCCCGTCCTTTCTTCAGAAATCACCTATAAAGTCAGTTAACACATAAACTGTATTCCAGTTTCTTCTGTATGCAGAATTGGTTTGTTTTCAGACCGAGGCTAGCTGACAGCCTTTTAAAAAGCTGAAGAATGAAAAAAAAAAAAAAAACCCACATTTTTTTAACTCACTATTTTTCTATTTCATTTGGGTAATAAAATTATTTCACTACTAAAGAATTCAACAGAAATATTTAAAACTTTTTCCATTGTTGTTTAAACAGCTTTATTGAGATATAATTCATATACCATACACTTCACTTATTTAAAGTGTACAATTTAATGGTTTTTATTATATTTGCAGAGTTGTGCAACCAATGCCACAATAAATCTTAGACCATTTTCATGACCCCAGACAGGACTCTCCACTGATTAACAATCACTCCCCTTTTTTTCTCAGTGTCCTCTGCCCTACATAACCACTCATTTATTTTCTGTCTCTGTGGATTTTCCGGCTCTGGACATTACATATAAATTAAATTATGCAATATACTATCTTACATAACTGGCTTCTCTTTACTTAGCATAATGTTTTCTAGGCTGATTCACGGTGCAGTGTACATCAGTACTGCATTTTTTAAAGGCTGGTCAATGGTATTACATTGTATGAATATTATACTTATTTATTCTTCAGTTAGTTGGTGGCTCTTTGGGCTGCTTCCATTTGTTAGCTGTAATGAATAATGCTGCTATAGACAATATTCTTGTACAGGTTTTTGTCCACACAGGTATATGTGTAAACACATATTTGCATTTCTCTTGGGTGGATTCCACCTAAGGGTGGAAATACTGGTCACGTGGCAACTCTATGTTTAACATTCTGAGGAACTGCCAAACTGTTTTCCAAAGAAGCTTCGCTATTTTCAGTTCCTACCAGCTGTATAAGGGTTCTAATTTCTCTGTTCCCTCATCAATACAAAATTTTTTCATGGTAGCCTCTTAGTGGGTGTAAAGGGGTATCTCATTTTAGATTTCATCCAATGTCTTTAATTTCCTCACTGGTCAACCCAATAAAAATGGACTTAAAAATACCTTATGCATATTTAAATTTTCTATTTTTTCAATGTAAACAAAATGCTTTAAAATTAGTTGTATTCTCTTTGAAGTTCTGCATTAAGCCTTTTCTCTGCTGTTAGGTAAATCCTATCTCCCATTTGCATATGTTTTACAAACACATGGAGTAACTCAGTCACACGAGTACACAGCAAAACAGAGACTAACAAGCTAACTAATTTGCACTTTGTATCTAGTTCTTTCTCTGTGTTTCTTGAGAAATAATTATAACGTATTTTGGAGATATTCGATAGCTTGATTCCCTAGTTTTCATTTATTAATGAATTTTATTCAAAGCATAATCACTTTAGCAACAAGCTTTAGCACTATTAATGTAGTGCATCGCTCAATTTGAAAATTGAGTCAAACTTTCTGAACTCCTTCCACACACTCTCTCTATTGCAGGGTATTAAAGCCTGCCACATGCTTATAACCAACTATGGGGTCAAGCACTAGACTACATTTTTGCAAAGCTTCGGCCTTAAGAGAGAAGAGAAAAAAAATGCATGCATTTCAGCAGACTCAGCACAAGACACACTTTAATTCCTCCACCTGGATTGTGCAGCATCTTCTAAAGGCTTATTTTACTGACCCCAAATCTACTAGCATAACTCACCTCGTGTGCTCTCTGCTGCTCCAGGAGATGCTGATAATTGCCTGAAATCTCTACTGCTAACTTTTGCTCCGTTTGTACCAGGAATTCCATCCATGTTTCACATTTCTCCAAGAAAGTCTGATGTTGAAGCAAAAACGACTGCAACTTACTGACAAAACAGAAGGAAAAGAATAATGGCTGTGCTGTTGTCCTTATATTTCGGGCATATAAAACAAGCTTAAATAGTTTCCGCCTGCAATTCTAATTTGACCATCACAAAACTTTCATGCTAGGTAGTAAAACTTAGGGAAAAAATGGGAAAAAAAGTTTAAATTGATAAGTTTTAAAAATGATACGATGCTGTGTCTTTAATATATTGGTACATAAAAGAGTTTGTTATTTTTTGATTAAAAGAATACTTAGTACATTCAGTATGGGAAACTGCAGTTTGAGTTTCTTAGTTTTAGTTCAAATTGTATTATCATTAGAAAGACTTAAGAGTTTATATATGCACACTGATCACGACCTTGTTTCTCCCGATATCTTCACAGCCGCCAGCACATCTCTTGGGGACTCTACCTGAATCTCTCTGTCGTCTGAGAGGACAGCAGAGACCAGTGCCGGTTCAGGCTCTGCATCCTCTTGATTTCTTTGTCATTCAGGGGCAGCCGGTAGCCAAGCTCATTCAGATGGTCTAAGTCGGGGGCCATGCTGCTGAATTTCAACATCTGTCCCTGAAAGCAAGATAGGAAAGCCCCCCTGGTCATAAAAGGGAGAGCACTTTCCAAGGCACGGGGAACTCTGGATTTCAGGAAGGGGCTGCCGTGTGTTTCTGGGCCACTTGCTGGCAGTCGCCAGAGCTGCAAATATGGAAAAGCTACGTCTCCCAGTCAGCTTTCAGGGGTCCTGCTGCTCTTAGGGGCTGCAGAGCCTCTCTCTCCTTTAGGGAACAGCAGTGCCTGTGTGTTATTTACTTGGCTTATTTACTAACAAGCAATTCTTGATAGAACTGCTAAAGGATGAAAACTATGCTGATGGCGGAAAAGGCTTACTTCTTACTCTTTACACTTGATTTATCCGTGCAAATCTGCTCCTTTATTATTTAATAAGAATAACAGTTAACATTTATTGAATACTTATTTGAACTAAGCGTTGTTATAAGAACTTTATAGGTGACACAATAACATTTCATCCGCAGAATAGTCCATAAGGTGCTACACGACTATTCCCACTTTACAGTGAGGAAAGAGGCCCGGAAGCTTTAAGGACATTTACTCAAGGTCACCCAGCATGTAAGGGGTGGAGCTAGGCAAACAGGAGTTGTTCGGTTCATGCCAGAGGGAACACACTCCCACTCCATTTGTTAGCTGAAGAGCTTCGGTTTTAGGCCTTTGGCCCCAGCCCCAAAGCTGGTGAGACTCAAATGAGAAAGTGCTCTGTGCTTTCAGACCTCTGTCCTCCCTGCACACACCGGACAACGCTGCCTCCTCTGGTTTCCTTGTGGGCATTCGCTACCCCATCCAGGGGACGAGCTACAGAAAGAAGACACACTTGGCTGTATGTGTTTCCTCTTTGCATGCCCTGCAAAAGGCTCATTACGTTGGAGAAAGAATAAACCTTTCCAATTGTTGAAGCCAAGAGCATGACTGTTAGATGGAGGCATTTCTATGGGCAGATGTCAGCAATGAACAAAAATGCCACAGCACGGTCTTCCTCCTCCTCAGGGTGCTTGCGGAGAGGAAGGTACTGTCAATCATGGAGGCCACAGTGGTAGCCACGTGGGACAGGCATGTAGTTAAAAGGGATGATAACCACTGGAGACAAAGGACACTGTGTTATGAAAGTGTGTCGCTGGGGACTCTGACCGTGGACAGAAGTGGAGGCTTTCCTAACACAAGGACATTGAACAAAATGACCAGGGGATCATTCTTTTTGGACATGAGGGAGTTGGTGGAGACAAGAAAAGAGTTCCAGAAAGGAGGACGTCACACACAGAGACACAGAAGCCACGTGGCTCCCAGCAGCTGCAGGAAAAGAGGGGCGGTGGAGAAGATGAGACCCTGAGAAGGTGGAAGTCGGGTGATGCCAGGCCTGAGAATCCACCCTGATCTTTACCCCGCGAGCAATGAAACTCACAGAGGATTTTAAACAGAGAAATGATGTGATAAAGATTGCATATCTATTGCACACTTTTATTTACTGACTGCTTAAAATACTTCTCAATTAAGTAAAAACCTTAAAAGAAAAGGGTCATTCTGGTATGGTGTCAGATGAATATTAGACTTAATAGTCACGCAGTAAGTTATATAAATCTCCAATCACCATGCCGTGTACCTGAAACTAATATGATACTGTACATCGCTTGTAATTTAAAAACTAAGAAAAAAAAAAAAAGGATCATTCTGGCAACTTTGGGTTGGAGGGGGAGGGCTGGCTGCAGCGGTCTGAGCGAGGGAGGGCAGGCAGCTTGACTGAGGAGGGGGTGACAATCACTTTGGCTGGGGGTGGGGAGGGAGGAGCGGTAGGAAGAAGAAGGATGAGGTGGTTTCCTGGGACCTCCTGGCCAGGCTCCCCTTGTGGGCTGTGAAATCAGCTCATGCTCATTGACAGTTCATTCTTCTTAGGAGAGCAGGGAAACGAAGCTCCGAATAAGAAGTGGGCTCATCTCAGAGGTGTTGAGTTTTCCTTAACGTTTTGAGGTCAGAAGACAGAAGACCTGGGCCTAGGATTTCAACACACTCACCTTAAGTTCTTCCATCCTCTCCTGGATGGTGGAGAGGTCAGATGAGTGGCTGGGGTCCTGCCCTTGTAGTATTTCTTCAGCTTCTACGACCCAGGCCTCCAGAGCGTCTAAACTCTTGGCAAAAGTTTCATAGTCATGAATTCCAGCCTTTTTTAGTACAAAAGAAAATTGGTGTTTAGAAATCTAGTGAAAGGACATGTGGATATTAAAATTATTTCTCATAGCTTATGTCCAATTGCAGTTTGACATGCAAGGCTATAATGATTTAAATTTTCTTCTCTTTATTCACATATATTTTTTCTGAAACTTAGAATGAATTCCTTCTATGTAAGATTAATTAATTCACCAGTTAAAGTCACTTTTAAAATATTTATTACCAACAGAAACATATTCTGAATTTTACCATTAAAGCCACTTAGTGTTTATTAATTGAACATATTTTACTCAGTACAACAGAGGGAAACATTGGCTCAGGGGCAAACTTTCACTGTAGAGAACAGTGTAAGGCTCCCACCTCCCACTGTCCCCACTGAAACCTCCAAGTTTGTTTATATTTTAATTCTCTGGTCTTGAAGGAGGCATAGTTCCAACACTGAGAATTCTTCTTCTGTGTTTATGCGCAGAAGCTATAGAACACCCACGTTACAATATCTACTGAACAGGAGCTCCGCACCTGTAACAGAGTCTGCTGCTTGCAAAGAGCCTGCTCAAGGTTACACACGTGTTGGCTCAGAGAGAGCTGGTCTGACTGAATGGCTGACGCTGCTGACGCATCCACTTGTTGTTTGAGCTGCTCGCCCAGCTCATGGAGGACGAACAGGGAGTCCTTAACTGTCCCCAGTCCTTTGCGGATGTCCTACAGGAGATGGAAAGACACGGTTGTGAAACAACACGTTAAGTGTCCTCCTTATTATAAACGGTCAGCATAGGCCACATATCTAGAAGCACTCACTTCTTAGTAGTCAAATTATTACACTAAATTGGGGGGGAAAAACAAAACTCATCGTCTCAGACAACAGTACGGTGATAACTGGAGAGAAAGGGAGGGGAGGGGAGAGGAGGGAGGAGGAAGAGGGTAAAGGGGGCTACATGGTGATGGGAGGAAACTTACAGTGGGGAACATACAATACAGTACACAGATGGTGTACTATAGAACTGTACACCTGAAAACTAAATAATATTAAACAATGTCACCTCAATAAATTCAAGAATTAAAAAAATAAAATACATAAAACAAAAACAAAAATATGCAGGTATATTATAATTTTAAGGACTATATTTACTACTCTGATAATAAAAGGTAGGAGGGTCATTGTAGGACACTGGGGAATGCAGGAAAACATATATAAACAAGAAAAAATATTCTGCAAGTACAGCCAATAACTGCAAAGTTGACAGTTGTTCCCTGCTTCTTCATATAATTGCTATCAAATTGAAAATATGGTGCTATATTTTACCTTTTTCTATTAATACAAGAGGCCCAAGGGATGAGTTTGTGAACAGTACGTTCTGTACACTGGGTGGTCGCCCTATAGTGCTTGCAATCCACGTTCCCGTCTCAGTGGGGTGTAGAACCCTAGAGATGGCTCTGGGGGAGACCACTACGGGCAGACTGTACTGTCATTACTTTCCATGGTACCTCTTGCCTCCATTTTTTACGGGACCCTCTTATAGGTTCAAAATGATCAGCCAATGGAAATTCTGTATCTTGTTTCCATCTTCCACTGAAACACGATAAATGACTGATTCTTCTACCTGTTGCTGGTGCCCCACTAGACATGCTGGAGAGAGCACAGCCTGCCGTACCCACGCAGGGCCTACTGTGAGGGGAAGAAAAGCAAAGGGCGCCTTGAACCTTGACACAGATATCAGACAAATGCACGAAAGTAATTGGGAGCCCCACACTAAAATAGGTATATCTCAGCTCAGGAGGGCTGAAGATGACAGTCTTGTAAGGATAAACTGGAGGGAAAAAGAGAAAAAGCAGTGAATTAGCTTCACTGTAAATATTAAACTTTAGCTTTAAAGTGATTATTTATTAATAATGGAAAGGTATTAGAACAGGTTAAACTTTTATTTATGTGTTTTTTTATAACTTACCTAATTTGGATGAAATGAATGGGAAAGTTTATAAGAAGATAGTTGAAACAAATCCATGAAAATAATGACAGATAAGGGCAAATAATAAGAGCCTAGCACTGGGGCCCTGGCTCCTGTGGCTCAGTGGATTGAGTGTCGGCCTGCGAGCCAAGTGTCACTGGTTCGATTCTCAGTCAGGGCACATGCCTGGGTTGTACGTCAGGTCCCCAGTTGGGGGCGCGAGTGAGAGGCAACCACACAGTGATGTTTCTCTCCCTCTCTTTCTCCTTTCCCCTCTCTCTAAAAATAAAAATTAAAAAAATCCAAACAAACAAATAAATTATATATAAAAAAAAAAAAAAGCCTAGCACTGGGTGAGACAAGAGAACTCTTCTTGAAAACCTTAAATAGATCACTGGCAGATACAGTGAAGAGGAGAAATACTAAAAAGTTATTACAAAGAAGCTCAGGCCCTGACTGGTGTCACTCAGTTGGTTGAAGCAAAAGATCAAAGGTCTCATTCCCGGTCAGGGCACATGTCAGGGTTGTGGGCCCAGTCCCGGGCTGCGGTGTGTGCGAGAGGCAACTGATGGATGCTTCTCTCACACATCGATGTTTCTCTCTCTCTCTTTCCTTGCCCTCTCTCTAAAAGTAAGTAAATAAAATCTTTAAAAAATATTAAAATAGTAGAAGTATGCCCATAAATCAGGAGAGAAAGACTTCTTTCTACCATTAAATTCTTAGAAGAAACTATGTGGATGCTTACATAAAAGATGGTGCCCCAAAACGGACAATATCTTTAACAACAGATTTTTAAAAGGTACACCATTATTCTTCATATGGTCATTCCTTAAACTGACCATCTCTGTAAGAACAGATAGCCTAAATCACTCACATGGATTGTATTCTGTTAGAAAAACACAGGAAAACAACTCATCTTTAAAAATAAAACAATGGGAAGGACCTTTTTAAATCCAATCCATGTGCTCTGAAGACCTAGCACAGGCTCTTCGATTCTTAAAACAATTATTTTTGGGTAATTGTCTCACATACAGAGACACACCAAAAGCTTACACATGCCGGCACCAGCCCCGCGAAACCGGAGACGTCTAAGAGAGGCATGCGGGGGAAAAAGCACCCTAGTTCCTGAACATACGTTGCAATCTTGAATCCACGTCGCGGCTTCGTCGTCCGCAATGTCCTTGTTAGCGGCTGCCTTCAGGAGCTCGTTGGTGCGCTCCTCCTGCTGCTGCACTGTGGACGCACACTGCTTGGAGTAGTCCTTGTGTCTCTGCCAGAGGTGCAGGAGCGCCCCGCTGGAGTGAAGCTGCTCCGCTATCTCTTCCAGCAAGTTATTCCACCTGCAAACGACAGCCAACACTCGTGGGCAGATCGCCACCTCGCACCAAAGGCGGTTACTGACTATTTCATTTCTCATGATCCTGGGTCATGTGAGTTGGGGACTAAGGCAAGGATGTCTCATTTCTGTTTAACATCATAAAAAAGTGACATTTCACACTCGTTTTAGGGGTAGATCGTGGCAATGAGGTTGATCTCTGGGTATAGAGCAGTTCTAATTTTTTTCTAAATATTTTCACTGGATTTAGTTATCATTAACGTCGTTTTGTGAAAATTTAAACATTCATAGAATAGAATCTATAATGCTCAAATGCAAAGTGCCAGCGAGTTTGACCTGTGTTGTTACTTAAAATGTTGTTGTGACATAATGCGTAACAGCGTAAAATTAGCACGTTCCATACCTCATAGTGACTTCCTTTAATGTATTGGTAAGAGTTTCTGTCACAGGGGGGTGACACTCTTTCAGTAGTTGGCTGGTGAGCGAGCCAAACTTCTGTAAGCTCTTTTCCTGTTTTTCTAGATCATCTTGAAGATTCTGCCCAAAGAAAAAAAATGCCACAGATAAAATGACAGAGTCTAAATTCTAATAACCAAATCTAAAAGTCATTTATGCCTGTTTTCATGAATACGCACATATAGTATGAATACATAAACCATGACTTTGTTCCAATGCTTTGTAAGCCTCCTTTAGATAAGCATTTCTTATTCTTTATGATTTTGTCCTTATGGGTGTGAGAAGTGATTCTTAACAATGAACCCATCTTAGAGTATCATCTGGAGTTCTGCTGGAAAAGCTCACACAAGAAGTCTCTGTCCATTTTCTAGTGGGAAGCCCTTGGTTCAGGTATGCGTGCCGTCTGAACACTGCAGTTCTCTTTGCTGTTCAAAGATAAAACCCTGGACTCTGTTTTACTAGTACCTCAAATTTTTTTCTACCAGAAATCCCCAACAACTAGACTTTAAGAAGCCACCACTTCTCTGAGTATCATCTCTAAGTTCTATATCCGGTGTTTTTCTTTGAAAAGAATATTTATTTGACAGGCTATAGTCTCGGCAGAGTAGTCTACCAGTGAAAGAACTTAAAGATGGGGATTTCTCTGGAAGTATTGTTGGTCGTCTCAGTTCTTAGTAAGATAAGTGAAAGCCTCAGTTCTTAGTACAGCCCCGTAGACGGAGGAAGCTACAAAAGCCCAGTCCTGATTGCCGTCAGGTCAGAGTACGCAAGGTAAGGACCTGGAATGCTTTCATACCTTAAGATAGCATCCGCGGGTGTTAAACACAAATAGGCTAAGTTAGAAAGTATTTAAAACCTCCTCAGGGTTATACATCGTGTTTTAAAACTTACTATTCTCAAGTAAGTTTTAATCATTCTTAATATCAACAACTATTTAAGTTTTAAGTAAATTATACGTATGCACGTCATTTTTCCTCCCTCCTGCCGCGCTCCCTGCAAAAGGTATTCCCCTCAGAAGGCCTGCCGATGAGGTTATATAGAGCAACAGACAAACTTAGGTTGCCAAGCCAAGGAGGTACATGCTGGGCTCTTGCAGGCATCCCACCCTTCGCGTACCTGCCCTGCCCATCCCATTGTCTGCATTATTTAGCCAGGGAGAAAGAGCAGTGACAGGTGTGCCCAGGTGTGCAGGGAGGTGAGGACAGCAGCTAATTTGAGGGCAGTGACCTAAGGTAGGAGGAGTGCTGTGTGTCAGTCAAACAGCAATGGCATCATTCTAGATGAATACGATGATGATGCACACACAGGAAACGAAGCAGGAAGTGCTACAAAAAGAGGGTTATGTGTACGGACTGGAGAGACCCCCGATATTATGCCAAATGAAAGGAAAACAGGAGTTTGAACTTTTACCACTTCTGCTATTTTTTTCTTTGCTTTCTTTTGATTCCCTTAGAATATGTTTGGAGAAGCAGGATAAAAAGAGACGGGAAGACACAAAAGGTAGGGACAGTGGATCAAGGAGGTGAATTTGGGTATAAAATCATTTTATAAAACAGATCCATGCGGATATTTATATGTTAAAATTTCAAAAATCATTTCATTATATAGCACTTAATCCAAAATTTGGTATCCACAGGCAAATTTGAATGAATAACAAACACGGCAGGTAAAATTATTTTAAAATATATTAAAAATAATTAAATGTAAGCAATATGGAGCAATATTCCAGGATGATGTCCACGTTTGCTAACTGTTTTTTTACTTTCTCACGGTAAAAGGCGTGTGGAGGGCAGATTCTGTTCATGCCTTACCTGCAGGTTGTCTACCTGAACTTGCACGGCTTCCAGAGAGCCGATCAGCAGGCGGAATCGGGAAAGGGAGTATCTGGCCTCCATGAGGTAGCTGTTTATCTCATCAAAGGCCACTTTGTGCTGACTCCACTGGGCATGCACTGACTTCAGCAGCGTCTTTAACTGCCCAACCTTTTGAAACAGACAGACCCTTCTGAGAACTGCATAACATTTAAAATCATGGAATATATATTCAATTGATGGAAAAAACAAACATTAACATTTAAGAACTTCATCGGGGTTTCCAGCATTATAAATTAACTCAAACAAAAAAGCTGTAAGGAAAGCAAGAGGTAGCAACGTTGAAATGGATGCCTTGCCTACTTTTTTGATCTACTTTTTAGTTATTTTATTTTTTATTAAATTTATAGGAGTGACATATAGGTTTCAAGTGTGCATTTCTGTGTTACATGATCTGTATATTGCATTGTGCATCCACTACCCAAAGTCAAATCATCTCCTACTTTTGAACACTCAGTCTTCATTGAAATTCTTGGAAAGGATATATACATAATCTTTATATGTAATATATATCATATGCCCATATAATATAAAACTATAAAGGGTCAACCTATGTAATACTACAGGTTAGGAAATAAACAAGTGTTTTAACTGATGCATAACTCATTTAATCTTTGTAACATCCTTAAGAGATAGGTATCATCATCCCCATCTTATAGATGAGGAAACTGAGGCACAAAGAAGTTATGAAAATCACCTGAAATCGTTCTGTTAGAACGTGAGAAATCTAAATTTGAATCTAGGCAAATTTGGTTCCAGGAAATGAAACCTACCAGCCTATCTATCATTTATCACCTGTCTATTGCACCATGTGCACACACATCACAGATAAGTACCTTGAGACAAAACCACTAAGAACATATTTCCCTACACTTATCTGTAACAGAAAAGTTAAGTTTTTAGTCTGTATCATTTAGAAAAATGTCTGCATTGGGTTTCCTGGATGTCACTCTTTATCATCGGACTGTAATCTTTTGAATATGGAGTAAGTATGGCCATAATTAAGAAAAGAGATCATACAATAAGTTAATCTGCACCTGCATGCTCTATTTTTCTTCTAAGCATAAATAAATAATGTTGAAATCAATCCAGATATGCCCTATTAGGCCAAAGGACTAAGAAAGTGCTGCCTCAGAAGTGAGGCAGAGCCCACGGGCGCAGACAGGTGACAGGGCCTGTCTGGGGAAAGTCAGGAAGAGTTGTAAAAATAAAGCCAGGAGAGAAATAAGAATATTTAAATAATCTTAGTTCTTCTTCATCGTATTTATTTTTCATCAGGTGATGTTTCTACGAAAGGAGAAATTTATTTATATGGTAAATTGTTTCCAAAGGTCTGTGATGACTTATAAAAATGCATACAATAAAATAAATTAAAAATTGAGTTAAAAATAAGGTAAGGATGAACCACCCAGCTGTACTTGGAGAGGAGTACAGAGAGTATATGAAGCTGTTTGCTGTGCCATCGGCCTCAGTCACGTCGCCTGCTTGTGCTTCAACTCCTGCTTCTGTCAGGTGTGGGCAGTGACTACTTGTGTGCAGAACAGTGTTTGTTTTTACATGTAGTCTTATTATCAGAGGATTTAACACTCCAGTCAGCATGTACTTATCAAATATCTTCATAGAGAGCCCTGGCTGCTATGGCTCAGTGGACTGAGCGTCGGCCTGCAAACCAAGTGTAGCTGGTTCGATTCCCAGTCAGAGCACATGACTAGGTTGCATGCCAGGTCCCCAGTTGGAGGTGCGTGAGAGGCAAGCCCACAGTGATGTTTCGCTCCCTCTCTTTCTCCTTTCCCCTCTCTCCAAAAATAAATAAATAAATAATAAAAAAATTTTTTTAAAAGTATCTTCATAGCGCTTACGTGTCAGAGAAGTAGACAACATCATAAATAATATAAATAAAAGCAGAGCCGAGAGGACAGTCAGGGAGTATGAGGTGGGCAAGCAGAGGCTGTTATTTAAAGCGAAGTGGTCAGGAAAACCCTTGCTGAGATGGAAAATTTGAACAAAGCCTTTGACAATAGGGAGTGACCCGTATGTGTGTTTGGCAGCAGCGAAGGGCACAGCCAGTGCAAAGTCCCTAGGTGTGAAAAATGCCTGTTAAGTTCAAGAGTAGAGGAGATCAGAGCAAAAGGAGCCTGTGGGACCACTGCAGGAGACAAGGTCAGAGGAACCCTGGGAGGCCAGGTCACGTGGGCCTTTAGGTCCTCACCAGGTTTTGCCCTCATTCTAAAAGAGATCAGAAGCTGTTGGGGGGCTTTGAGCTGAGGACTGGTGTGATCTGACTTCAATTTTAGCAGGACTGCGCTGGCATGGAGACCATCTGGGAGGGTCTTTGATATCATCTAGGTGAGCAGTCATGGCGACTTAGACCAAGGTGCGAACTGCAGGGGTGGGGGCGGAGGTTGGGTTCCAGAGCTATTCTGAAAATATGGCTGACAAGTATGCCGATGAACTAGACGCGGGTAGGAGAGAAAGAGACAAGTGAGGAACAGCTTCATAGTTCTCTGCCTAAACAGCTGGAAGGAAAGAGCTATCATTAACTGAGGTGGCAGAAAGTGTAGGTCTGTGGGGGAACAGGAAATGACTCGGATGTGGGAGTTTGAGGCACCTACTGGTCATGCAAGAGGCGATGTCTACGAGTTGGATTTCTCTCCCTACCCCTGCCTCTGTCTCTACCTAGATGTTAGGAGAGAAATCCAGGCTGGGATACACACCCGAGGAATGTCTGTGCTTAGACCATATCTGTGGACATGGAAATGGGTGAACTATTGTATGTTTATTATAGAAAACATCCCAAACTTAAGTATAAAAAAGACGATGTAGCGATGCATAATTAGTCACTCAGTTAGTTTAGGAAAACCAACACATACATCGTGAACGCGAAACGGCAAGCATGCACTTGGAGCCGGCTCTCCCGGACAACATTACCCTGTGGTCTAAGTCTGCCCAGGTCTGGCTGAGCTCCTGCAGCGCGCTCCTGACGGCGCCCGAGACTTCTTCTTTCTTGTTCTGAATCAGAGCAAGTCCATTTTGTTCAATTTTCTTTACCTCTTTTTCTTTTGCTTTAATCAAATCTTCTAGTTCCTGAAAAATTAAAAAAAAAACAAAAACGGTCATTTTAAATTGTTCCATTATAGTCCCATATCTGAAACATCTCTTACTAATCCAAAAAGTGAATCATTCTCAGGATGGGGTCTCCACAGTGAAACATCTTCCTACACTTAAATTATTTAAGTGGCCTTTTTTTATTCTATGATAAATTAGCATAACTTCAAAAAGTAAAATTTGATCACCTAGTAGATAAAGAAATGATACCATGTAATTTTTCTTCAAGAAACTACAGGAAAGAAATAGTCAGAGATGTAACAGGATTATATTCTTAAATTCATGTTCCTTGGGTTGGAAAAGTTACCCTGTCCTAGCCCATAGGCTAAAACACAATAGAATGGTATTCTGTGCCCCAGTATTTGAGATTTCGTTACATTTTTGCTACGATCCAGCTCTGGCACTTTGGGTAAGTGAGAAACATTCATGGTGTCTGTTGCTTCAGAATGTCTATTATCCTTTATTTCTCCCTAAAATAGTCTGATTCTCTATGATTTGAAAAAAAATTATAGGCTTTTTTCATGAGTCAAATTTTCATTTTCTTTGGGATGTGCATTTATAACTGTCAGTATGAGATGTTCAAAAAAGGAAATAAAATGAGGCAATGACCTGGAGATCATCCTTAACCACACATCCGAATCTTAACTTATATTTTAATGCCATTTGAAAATCCAGAGAGCTCAGTGAAGCAGGAGGCGCTGACTGCTAGCACCATTTTAGGCATGAGCGCGTGGGAGATAATGTCATACAACCTGTCCCGGGTCTCAGGGCAGTGAGGTGGGACGTGGGTTTAGAGCCCAAGCCGAGTGCTGGAGGCGAGGCAGCCGGGCAGGAACTGGGCGGAGGACGTCAACCCCAAGCTGGGGTGATGTGCGAAGCCATGTAGTAAAGCATAGTTACACCCTCAAAGTCAGAAGTGCACCCCCAGAAGTAGATGTGGAAATGTGTAGGCCTTGGAGGCGAGAGTGAAGACAATTCTCCCAATATTTTAAGTTTAGATAATGTATCAATTCTGTAAAAAAGGTTTCCACCTTTCTTCTCTGTCATGATCCACATGCGGATAACAAGACTGGGACAGGGTAGTGTCATTGATAGGCTATATATAGTAAGGAGCCCAGTCTTTGATGCATTAATTACAAATGTCGTGCCTCTTATTTTATTTTATTTTTCTGTGTGGTTCAGACTGTTAATCGCGCACTATGAATAATAATGTATTTGCTCACCTCAAAACGCTAACATTATGTGTGTGTCTGTATAAAATGTCTTTTAAGCCGTTAAAAACTAGGCAAATGTCAGATAGTATATTATATTCAGTCATTTGGTAATCTGTGATGCTTCAGCGCAAATTTATTTTTCTCTTTAATTATCATAAAGCCATTTTTTGTCATGATGTATTAATTAGAAATTCATGCATTTAGTATTAGAAGAGATCATTTGTGTTTTTAATGTTGTTTTTACTTTCCATGTTATAATTCTGTCAGTATTTTGACAGCTTAGATAATTAACCAGAGAATGAATATAGTGATTACTAGGATTGGAAGTCCTTTATGCAGTATAGAAAACATAATTAACTTTACTATTTAAAGATATTTATCTCTACTTCTCTAAAACATTAAATAACCACAAGTAATCCTTCTAACATGTCTTTAATATGATTCTAAAATTCAATCATTGGAATTAAATTTACCCTCATCTATCCACAAATGTTAACTTTTTTCAGTGAGCAATAGTAAATTTATGATTTATTGCTTAGAAACATATCTCTAAAATGCTCTTCACATTTATATTGGCATGAAAGTAAAACCCAGGAGGGAAAGAAGACTAAAATATATTTTTTTCTGTAAAATGAAGGTTTTTTCCTTTCCCTTCAATAATAATTAAAAGATAATTCTGTTTCTGATCAATGAACGGAAAAGTCAAACCTAACATTTTTTGCTATAACGAATCATTCTTAACGAGTTAATTCATAAATATCAGATTTTATGTTGATTTAAATTAATAAATCATCTCTGAGAGAGTGGAAAACATTCAAGATTTTTTTAACAAAGTATAAGGCTTGAATCCAGTCACCAATTTAAGTATGCTGGCTTGAATTTAGCTGTGGTCCAGAGGGACAATTTCTCCAAAATGACAACAAATTTTTATCGAGAAGCAGAACCTGCCAGTTAGAAAACACACACTGGCACACAGACACACACACCCAGAACCTGCGATGTGTGGGCTACATTCAGTCTGTTCTTTGTTTAAAAACAAAAATAGCTTTTCACTTGAAACCACAAACTGGCATTGGTGTCAAGCTTTCCTTCCTGACACTGCCTGATGTGACCCTCTGAGAGACTGAAGTTTGGGTCCATAAAGGAATAAAACTTGCCAATCATCTGCTACATTTTCCAGATAGCAATGTCTCTCTCTATTAAACAGAAGACACATACATGAAAAGAGACAAAATAGAAAATTGCAGGGAAAAAAAAAACAGTGAAAAGAAAAAATACATATCCTAAGGAAAAAAAAAATCTTGGAGAAGAAGAAGAAAACAAGAAAACAAAAAGTTATATTAATGTATTGTGTTAGTCTTTTATAGTATAGTCTATCACAATATATCAAGGATGCACTAATCCTGTTAATGTTAACATGTAAATTATTTTCTAATTTTAATGGAAATGCTTTAACTTAGGAGCTCATCAAGAGGTGTAACTTCTCATCCTTCCAAGTAAAAATCCTGGCTTATTTGCACATTTTAGAACTGATGGCCTCAATTAAACATATCACTGGCCCCTGGAAAATTGGAAATGCAGTGATGTATGTTTTTGGTCTTCTGTGTTTTACACACCCATCTTATGATGTGAAGCTTTCTTTAACTTCAAGGTACTTCTCTATATTACGTTTTTCTTTGCCATTTTTATGCGCCATTGGATCTGCAATCCGTTAGCTTGTCAGGGTGGCACAAGAGCATCTGCTCTTCCTTTCTGAACCAAAAAGCTTTGTTGAGAGCTTAAATAGACCTCAGTTTACATGTGCCCCACAGAAAAAGTGCTGCTCAAGAGGAAGTTCATTACCAAAGGCCCTTCTTTCAGAAGCCTGGAATATAAAAACAAGCTTTGGGATAGGAGCATTTCTGTAGAATTACTGCTCAGTTGGGTCTTCGATAGTTTTTAGAAAATACTACAGGGAAGCGTCACAGCTGATCTGCTTCACATGGCCAATTCTTGAATTACTTTTAGAAACAACGACTGCAGTGTTTACAGTAACAGCTCGCATTTCTTCTGTGTCAACCAGCAGACCTGGAGAAAGAGTACGTGTTCCTAGGCCCCTGGGACACATTGAGAGGATGCCCACTGCCCCAGAACCCACAATCCTGATCACCAGCAGAACAAGGGGGCGCTGCTCAGTGCTTCCCCATGTGACACAGTAGAAACACCGTCATATGTGCGGCACATGCTCATTACAGCTGAACACGAATCCAACCAAGCCTCTGGTGCTAACTCCCATTCAATAAGGAAATAGCGGAGACGGAAGAGCAAGTGAAAAGACATGGTAAGGACATACGCAGGCGAATCCTGAATCTGGGACCAGTCGACAAGTTCATAGTGTTAAGAAAATATTAGAGACTTAAGAGAGCTAGCAAGCCCTGGCTGGTGTGGCTCACTGGATTGAGTGCCAGCCTGTGAACCGAAAGGTCACAGGCTTGATTCCCAGTCAGGGCACATGCCTGGTTTGCGGGTCAGGTCCCCGGTTGGTGGCATGAGAGAAGCAACTGAGATCAATGTTTCTCTCCCTCCCTCCCCATCTCTCTAAAAATAAATACATAATTTTTTTAAAAAGAGCTAACAAGCATATGTAGCATGCAGACACTGTTGTATCTCTATGGAAGTAAATTAACTTAAAAAAAGACATTTTACAGACAATTGAGGAAACAGTGTTTTGGGTTGAGCATTAAGGAATATTACGGGACCATTGCTAAATTTTTTGTGGTGATAATATGGTTATACAAGAAAAGTGGGTTTCTTAGAGCTGCGTATTATAGCATGATGGGATAAAATGACATGCCATCTAGGATTAACTATGGCACCTTCAAGAAGCAAAGAAATAATCTAGGCAAATATGTCAAAATCTTTACAACTATTAAATCTGATGATCAGTTCGGGGGGGTAGCAGCGTTCTCTTTTTATGAGTGTGTTTAAAAATTTTATTTCCCAATGTATAAAAACAGGTGGAAAAACCCTAAGAGTTAAAAAACTCGATAAACTCACATACTCAGAGGAAGTTGTAACCAAATGTGACTTTTTTCAATATTTAACTCTCCATTCTCAATGAGTGCACACTCCTTGGGCACGTGCCACAGGGCGGGGAACCAGAGCACGTCAGCTGCCCCACTGCGTACCTGACAGTCTTTCATGGCGTTCTGAACAGAAGCCTGATCTCCAATCCGGTGCTGCTGTTTGAGTCTCTTTTCCTGGGTTTCAAACCAAGTTTTCATACATTGCATGTTGTTTTCATATTCCGACCAAGATTCCACTAAGCCTTCCAATAACTGAATCTGAACAAACATAATGAGATGAAATTTGCCATTTTATTTTAAATTCAAATCATGGGTGAGCCACTATTTCCTCCAAACTGAGAATTCTTTGAATACAGTCCACGGTGTATGTGATTAGAAAATGACTGTTACAAGGCGGGAATCAATGACTATTTTTGGTAAGCAAGTGAAGAACTTAAGTCAACTTGAAGCAAAGGCAAAAGAAATTAAGAGGCATCTTTAAAAAACAAAAGGCCTATGAAATGCACAAAGAGTAGAGGATATATAAGGGAAAACATGACTGAAGCACGTTTAGAGCCCTGGAACTTCCAGCGGCAGGCTCTCTAGCAGCATCCTGAGCCCAGGGTAGCTAGATCCCTCCGGCAATGGATTTTCCTCATAGGGAGTCTTCATGAATACGGGCAGCAGAGAGGCCAGCGAGCTTACCTTCTCAGCTACTAGACCCTGCAGGATCTGCCAACTTTTATTCATTGCTCCAAGTTGCTCAGCAAAATCAGTCTTATCGCTGCGCTTACTTTCCACGTCCTGAGTGCTGATTTGCAGCACAGACTGGTTCACGAAATCAACTGTCAACTGTTTACAGTTAATGTCGATCTTAAAACCCTACAAAGAGAAGAGAGAAGAGAAGAAAGCAAGGTCATGCATATAAACGTCTTATATTTTTATCAGGAGTTGGAAAGCCTTAACTAACCTTAAGATTAACACCATAATTTCTATGATGTAGTACAAATGGCATAATCTGTGTATATTTATATAACCCATTATTTTCAGAAGCTGAATATATAAAGATATATAAATATATGAAATAAAAATTAAATTTATAACTTTTGAATTTATAGATTTATTTGAATTTATAAAACCACAAAAATTTAAATTTATAAATATATTGAATAAAAGCATTTTTGGGGGGCAGAGGACATTGAATTGGATAAATTGTATAATTACACTATAAAATATGTATAAATTATAGTATTTATTTTTATGATTTCTTAACATGACACAAAATCTTATTCAAAATTATTCCTGAAACTGGACAACGTTTCTAGGCCTATAACCAGGGAGGCAATTTTCTTACTCCTGTACACCTAACTGGTCACTGTGTATGAAACATATACTTGATGACCTGATTTCTATCATTTGAATCTTTGAATTCCTTCAAATAAAACAGTTCTAAACTACAAAACTTAAAAATAAAACATGTTTAATTACCTTATATTTCTGAAGGTATTCATGAATTGCCTTGTAACCTATGCAATTTTTTATATCCTCCTCATCCTGTTGAATGACATTTTCCATGAGCGAGATCCAGGTCATGACTTCAGAAATGGCGTGGCGCGACGGCAACCTATCCATCTGGAGCTGCGCCAGGGAGAGAACAGGTCACAAGTACTAAAATTCAAACCCAATTTCTGTCAACCTAAAAACCCTACATTAATTCTTATTAATGTACCAACAGAGAGACTCCTTCTTAATGTCGTTTCTGGATCTTAACTTCATTAGAAGCTTGGAATTAAACATCAGGCAAATACTGAACAATAATAGTCATCTTAGTTCACTTGATATCCAATACTATAAACATTGTATAAACATTAATTAATGAATCAAAACACCAGCAAGCAGAAAATATTGTTGCTATTTTATAGCTATTTTTATGACTTAAAAAAAACTTAACTACAAAACATTCAACAGATGTACTTTATTAATTATCTTGTAAAATGTCTGTGTTTTATGACTCAGGAATGTTAAAAGAAGACAGAAAAATACCACACTACAAACTATCATTTTCTAGAGTTTTGGTACTCTAATATTTATTCCTAAGAACAGAGCCAATTTCTTCTGTCTTTAACTAATATATACTTAGGATTCTGAATCTTACTACATCATACATTTATGCAGGTATTTAATATAATGATTGGGAGGAACAAAAGCAATCATTTAAAGTATTTATGGACTTTGATGTGGTGCAGAATGATACAGAGATACATGTGAAGTGTTTCCTGTCCTCTAGAAATATAGAGCTGCTGATCAGCAAGAATAATTGACATTAAACCCATCTATCACACTTTATATACAGTGATGAGTGCCAAAGAGAGAGAAACATAAAACATCTGGGAGTTCAGAAGAGAGAAGCATATTTCCAGAAAAGAGAAGTACTGACTTCCCTTCTCTTACGTCTTGACATTAATTGAATGAATGCCAGTTGCTGTATTACAGGTAAGATTATAGGTCTTTTACAATTATTGTCATTAAATCTTCATAACCACCCACTTTATGAGGTGAGTAGTTAGCCACACTTTACTCACAAGAAAACAAAGAATTTAAACAAGGCCAGCAGGGATTCTAACACCCCCTGCCACACACACACACACACACACACACACACACACACACACACACTACAGAGCCCTCGGAAGATACGGCATTTGTAGACATGGCATCGGTGAAACAGTTTGCTTTTGGTATGCAATACAATGGAAGACAGAGAAGACAAATGTCCAGGACAAAGCTGTTGTAAATTTGTGAGCAAAAGCAGGGCAGTGTAGCTTTCCAGTTACTACTGCTTGAATCAGGTATTACCAATTACACCAAAGACTCGTTCCGTACCTGGTGGAGCTTCTCCTGAACCGCTGGAATGTTTGTCAGCAGGTCAGTCCACTGGCTATCTATGTGCGACAACTCGGAACGCAGGGCGGCCGCGTCCACCTTCTTTAATCGAAGAAGCTGGTTTCCAGTGCTCAGGACAGACGATTTCAGGGAAGATTTGGCATCCACTTCTTTGGAAAACTCCTGAAAAGAGAAGCAAAGTAAAGTTCAAATCAGTATGAAGGAGCCAGAGCTTAGACAAATTTACTACATAAACAATTTTTCTTTACATCTTAAAGGGGAGTTATGTTGAGTATTCTAGAGAAAAAAATCAAAGCAGCCTACCCTTGCCCTGAATGAAGGCCAACAATGAAGCCATTACCCATAAATTACTTCAACAGGCCATGTTGAGCCCTGGTGTTCTGCATAATTATTCAACACACAGAGTTAACATTGACAGATTTCTAGAACTTGGTTTATTAAGTACATCCATTGATAGCTGATTTCCTTTTCCTAGTATAGGTCAGGCTTTACCTCTAGGCCTGTAAGCAATACATGTAAGTTCTTACCAGGAAAGCATTCAGATGATCACGGACCATCTCTAGCTCTTGAGGGACTGTCACAGATTGCTGCGTCCAAAATTCTAGCCTGTCCTTTGCAGACTGCAACCAATGAATTAGAGCTGCAGATTCACTTTGATATCTGTAAGTATATTAATGAACGTATTAAGAAAACATCCAATCCCCACTTTTTGCTAGCCCATTTCAGTCACTAACGCTAGTTTTAAAAGAGGGATGATAAATTTGGGAGAATAATGCCCTGTGCTGAAATTCTTAAAACTCTCAAAACTCTCTTCTATTAATATTTATGCCTACAGCAAGCCAGTTTCTCTTAGTTTCAGCTTTGCCTTCCTAAACTGAAAAATAAAAGTCTGTTTCTTCTATTTCTTCATGTTGAGGCTATTCAGACAATATTAGCTGATTGCTATTACACTTCTTAGAAATAAAGATGACACAGAAACAGAGCATTTCAGTATGTAAAATCAACCCTTCACTTCTCGAATATTTTCATTAATGGTCCATGAAAAACTTCATCTTCTCAAAACCACTTTTTCTTCTCTCTCTCTAAGGCTTTACTGTGACCATTCACATGCTGTCAATAGGCAGGGGAGGGCAGCTCAGAGGTAAGGTACCTGCCTCCATGCCCATTTTTGATTACATGTTTATATGATTATACAAGAGCACAACTGGGGGCTTTGTGTTTGCCTTTATTTTCCAAACTATGTTGTAAGTTCCTAGGGGGACCATATCATTTTTTCAAGTCCGGTACCCACTAGCCTTATAAAACCTCTTCAACCCTAACCTAAAAATATGCAAAAGAGTCACTGCATTACCTGGTCCAGTGTTTCAGTATTGTTTCCAATCTGTGAAGTTCCTTAGACACTTTGTTGGTGTTATTTAACCAGTGTTCTCCAAGCTGATTCAGCTGGCTTTCCAGATCTGAGCAGCTAACGGACATCAGGAGTCGCTTCCCATCATCTAACACCTGATATAATTTGGGCTGGGACTCATCAAGGCTGGATTTCAAACGCTAAGATGATTGAAAAGACTGGGTCAGAAGTTTGGATAATGCAACTGGTCTCGCTAAGAATTATAATTTCTCCGGTGCCCATACTGTTTCCATTATCCTAAGTCAAACTTCATCTGTTTGCACCCAAGTAACAATAGACACTTTGGGATGTTTCGTCTACTATACCTAAGTATGGACGTCCTTTTTTTTTATTTCTTTTCTTTTTTTTTTTTTTTTTTTGGTAGTAACTTTATATGCATTTAAAACCGTCAAACTACAATTATTTCAAGAATAGGGAGACAGCAGCATAAATTACAGAAAACATTTGGTGGAAGCTGAGTTTTCAAAAAGAGCATTCTTTCATTTAAAAAATATACTTTTAATGCTTTATAATAAAACAACAAACTATAATTACTTCAGGAGACTGTGACATAACTATAAATCACAGAAAATGCTTGGTGGAGGCTGAATTTGCAAGAGGAGCTCTCATTAAAAAAATACACCTTCTTATATTCTGTTATAAAACAAACACTTAAAATTTATGTGCTTCCAACAATGTCAAATAGCTTAAAATAAAAGTAGCAGTGCTTAATAAAGTACTTAATTGCAAGTCTGTTTAGATTCTGTTAAAACCATGGGCAAGTTCAAGTTTCAAAAGGAACTGTGGCGATTTTCCACACCACGATGCCATGTGGATGCTGACCTGGTAGAGCGCGATCCGATCGATGAGCCTGCCCTCGCTCTCCTCCACCAAACCCACGCTGGGGATGTTACTTTCCACCACCTCCAGCTGCCTGATGAGTTCCTGCTGGTCCTCATCCAGGTGGGACCATGTCTAGAAATACAACATCAAGCTGTGAGTTAGAAAGTCTTCGGTAAGGAACAGCATTCTTCTTTGTGCGCCAAATGTGCACTTGACAGATTCTCTTTAGAGTTACATCACAGATGTTTGCGTCGGGGGTTTGCTTTGGAGGCCAAGGATGGCTTTGAAGACAGGAATCAGAGCGGGATGCCGAAAAGCATGGGGAATGGGTTGTGGTATCTGCAACGAACTAGCAGCATAAACAAGTTACTAAACGAACATGGGCCAGACACTCAACTTCTCTTAACCTCAGTTTCAACATTTAAAAATAGGGATGATAATACCCAGGTAGAGTATTTTGAGAATTCAATAGAACAACACATGCAGCACACCTAGGACACAGTGGGCATCTGACACAGACGGCTCCATTCTTTACCACGGTAATGATGGCCACATGACTTAACTAAACGGGATGGGCGTGTTTACTTCCAGTACTAATGAACTCAATGCGTGACATTTGCAAATTTAAAAAACACAGACATTTAAGAAATATGAATATAAAGCATAAACATTCTACTAAGGAGAACTTTCAAATGACTTATTTCTAAATTCAGATTTGTATTTTGTCTTGAATGAGAAAATCTTGTTATCCATCATTTTGAAATTTGTTTCAATCATTTACAGCAAACGTCCAAAGGTTTTCAGCCTATGAGAAACCCAGGCATCGTCATCCAGGTCTGAAGTCAGTATTCCCCCAGCGGACTCTCAGCACGGCAGAGGCTTTATCAAAATGCAACAGGTGATGCAGAGTCTGGGGGAGTTCCAAGGTCACACAGGGGGCCAACAGCAGGCAGGAACGTGTCTCCCCTTAACAGACTGTTTCTCAGCAGGGAGTCCGCTGTAGGGGAGGTGCCGCATCAAGGGTCTCACCTCTAGAATGTACTCCAACTCCACACCCCTTTTGTGAGCCTGTTTCAGGACGGCGGAAGCCTGCGCCATCACTTCTGCGTGGAACTGAGTCTCCTGTGAAACTGCGAAGCTGATAATCTTTCTGAAGAGGGTTTCAGTCAAAATCATATGAGATTCCAGGCCTTGAAAGTACTCCTGCAATTTTTCAGGTACAAAGAGGTCGGCGATTCATTCGTATACTGCCTTACCATAAAAAATAAAGCGCTTCCCAGGCAAGGTAAAGCTAAAGGAGTACATCGTCACCAAGCCATTATTATATGACATATTAAAAGGATTTAAGAAAAAGGGGATCAAAACCATGAACATCAAAATGACAACAAAATCACAACTATCAACAACAGAATCTAAAAAAATAAAAACAAAAATGAACTAAGCAGATGACCAGAGTGGAAACAGAATCATAGGTATGAGAAGCAAGTGGAGGGGTGTCAGGTGGGAGGGGAAGGGGGAGAAGGGGGGAAAGAGTGCAGGGATTAAGAGGTATAGTCGGAGGGTGCAGAATAGACAGGGGGAAGTTAAGAATAACATAGGAAAGGGTGAAGCCAAAGAACTTATATGCACGACCCATGGACATGAACTAAGGGGGGTGGGATTGCTGGAGGGAAGGAGGTGCTAGGTGGAGGAGAACAAAGGGAAAAGAAATTGGGACAACTGTAACAGTGTAATCAATAAAATATACTTAAAAGTAAAAAATAAAAATTGCTTCCAATGTGAGAGCTGGCGGCACGCAGTGCATCTGTGAGTGATGCTGTCCCATCGCCTCTGGGCTCCCCCGGACCCCGGGAGGACAGGGCTGCAGCCTCCTAATTGGCCTCTCCTGTTCTCCCAACACGTGCACCTACCCAACGCTGTGCTGTAGACACTCTGTGCCCAAACAGAGCCCTTCGTATGCGACCAGTTCCTGATATCCAACCTCTGTTCCCCGAATCCTCCGTCCCTGTAAGTCTGGCCTTTCCTACGGTCCTGACACGCCTCTCACTAACTCCACCACACAAACGGCCTCCCTTGTACCTCGGACACATGAGTCCCCGCTCCCCACCGTGGCCTCTGCTTATACGCTGCACTTACAGAAATGACCTCACTAGACACATTCACAGCTTTCCTTCCTCTGTGTTTGGGCCTCGGCTCTACTGTTCTGCACTCCCAGGGCATGGGTTGTGCTTTGCACGCCCTGCCAAGCGCAGCTTGACACACATTGAGTGGTATTATGCCCTTTTAAATGTCCCTTGTCTTATACTTACAAAACTGTAGGCCTTGCACAATCCTACAAATGTGTTTTCAATTATTCCTTTTGGTGTGCAAAAGGCAGCAGAGGAGGGAGATAGAGTTTATCCCACTTCCTGTTCCTGGCACCTTGGGCAGAACCGGAGGACTGGGAATGGATAATATTTGTAGTGTGTATTATGTGCCGGCACTCTGCCAGCCCTTGACATTTGATCCTACGGCAGCTTTGTGTGGCAGACTTCGTTCCCATTTTATAGGTGAGGACACCGAACTATTTGTCTGGGCCATGTAACTTGCCCAAGGTCACTGCAAAGCTAGCTCTCCCTCAGAAAACGCTCTGGTCAAGAGAAGCTAGAATCATTATTTTTAAATAACCAACAATCACTACATCATAGAAGTTTCAAGTTGGAAGAGAACTTGGAGGTCATGGAGCCTAACATTCAGGGAAGGCCGACGTTCTGTTTATAACCATCCCCCTGCCGGCCTTGGATGGGCTTCTCATGGCAGGAGGGCTGTCTGTGCAGCTCCCTTCAAGAGCTCTTCATCCATGGGAGTTTTATTTCTCTGTTATTCATAGGCATTGAACCTAGTGTCTTCTCTGGAATAACTCAGGAGGATATTTTATTACTAGGGTCAAAGATTTGAGAAACACCAGATGTGAACTTTAAAGCAATGTTTTCAAAGCCAAATGATAAGGCTTTAATAAATCACCAAGTTCTGCACAGAAACCTCTGGGAAAAATAGCAAGAAGTATATAACCCAAAAGAAAAAAAAAATGCACCTTTAGAAGCCACTAGAGAGCTACATGATGGTAGAATGTTAACCATTTATGGCCCAATGAAATTTTTAAAGTTTCCTTATAGAAAACTCCCAGAGCCTGGGGGTTTGGGGGATTGCCAAACTGCTCTTTCTGTAATCACTGCTAACGATGTGGTTACCTTTGTATGGGCATGGCTGCATGAAGGAGTCGTGGCTAACCTGAACTTGGTATAGCACATACAAATGGAGCGACCTCAGGCCTACCAAGCTTGATTATGTAGCAAAAGGACCCTGTGTCCCAGGAGGACACTCTCGAGGCCTGCAGCCACTAGAGGAGCATGTGCTTAAGGGCCAGAAGGGCCGGGTGATGCAGGTAAGAGACAGAAACCCAATCCCAGAGCAGAGCGAGGAGTTCTTGGCCGGACCAGGGGAGGCAGAGAGAACACCTAGGACTAGATGAACAAGAAGGCAGCAGGCATAAAGGGCACAGAGAAAAACAGCAGCGAAGAAGGAAGCTGGGCTTCCTTGAAGAGAGTCCTGATGTTTCCCATTGATTGAAGTTTATGAAGAGAGAAAGCCTGGCTGACGCCGGTGAGGATGTGATCATTAAAATTACTGCTAAGGCTGATGCTCTTTTTACTGATAAAATTATAGAACATATCCTCTATAACTGTTTCTTGCTACTAAATGCTGATGGGTTTGAACGTACTATTTGTTGACCACTTCAAAGTTTAACTTACATGAACAGGAACTCTTAAAAGATTGAAAATACTGGGTTTTCCTGAACATCTATCCATAAAGGAGACTATGCTTTCACGTACGTTCACTCCCCCCACCCCAGCCTCTTTCTCTCTACCTTATGTTTGTCAAGAAGCTGCTGGATTTCCTCTTTGGAAGACACGATCATTTTCTGGTCACCTGCCACCTTCTCGCTTCCGGTTTCTAGCAGGTCAGCCAGGTCTTGCAGGGCCCGTTCATACTGGCTCTTGAGTGCAAGATTCTGGTTCAGTCCACTCCGCCGAGAGCCAATGGTCATCATCAGTTCATCATACATGTCCTTCGACACAGAGAGGGCATTGTTCACGCTCAAGTCATGTTCTGGCTCCTCTCCGAAAGTATGTTACCTACCAAGCCCACGACCCAAGGACGCTCCTCCAAGTGTCTGTCTGTGGGGATGCTCTCTGCTTACAAAGCTTCTGTCTGCCTGCCTCCCTTAGAATCTGCACTTCAAAAACTTCTTTCAAAAGATAAGCTAATTTTTTTAACATTCCAAAGAATATGCAGAAAGGTTGCCTAGAAAATGACACATGAGGTAGATTTGACCACTGTCTTTTAGGGATGTCCATTGTTTGGAGATTGGCGGGGTTAAAATGTTAAAAATTTGTTCATGGGGCTGAGGGACATGACACAGGACATGTAATTCTGGTTTTTATAATGTTCTCAACAGTCATACTATTTTAGAGTAATTAAATATAGTATCTGTAACATTCCATCTGCTCAATATAATCAGATTTGGGGCTGTTCTTCAAATACAGAGCCTGAGAAACAGAGGACTTTAATGTGAACTGAAAGACTTGAAGACTTGAAAAGGCAATGTTTTTGCCAAATGTGGTGAATTAAATAAGTATTTTAACTGTAAAGACATTTTAGGGGATGATGATACACCAAACATAAAATCTATTTGAGCCATCTGGGTCTGATTAATGTATCATATTAAGGTTTAGCAGGCCAAAAATGTTCAGTCTGGAAAGGTTCAACATTAATACCTATCTATAGCTATGACATTTGACTCACACCTGACATTGAAGCACTGTCGGAAAAACTGTCAGAAAAGGACAGACTGGGGGCAGTGGGCTCATGATATTGTGAAATGTTAGCTAGAGGAATGGGACCCTTAAAATAAAAACCTAAGAGCTATTTTATTTTCTCAAGAGGAGGAACTTGTGACCCTTCTCTGGATTCATGCTAGTAACCCCGCCACAGTCTGTAACAAGGCGTGCAGAGAATACGTGTGTGTCTGTGTGTCATTATACAATTAAAAAATAAAACTTAACTATGTTGCTTATCAAAGGCTAACTGTTGCTGGTCTAATAACGCGGCATCTCTCCACCACCCTGATATCAGATTCTTGGGTAAGTGTCAGATCGGGGAAAGCAAAGTAGCCTTCTATTCCTGAAGGATGCCGGGAGGCCCGTTTAGATTTCAGCTACCTTCGCATTTAATTTCTTTTTTGTTCTGAAATTCAAACGCCGTCTCTCTTCCATTCACACATGGATGAAAGATAGTTAAACTATAGTTTTGAACAACTGATAAACCCCCTTTTTAAAGACCATTAGCTTGAATACTTTTTAGTTAAAAGTTTTTGGGGGTACATTATACTATGGAATAGGTATCCCCTTTTTTTTTTAACTTTTCTGGGTTGAACTGATAATTGTTATATATATATATATATATTTTTTTTTTTCTTAGAGCATAAAATAATGTAACACAACTAAACTATACCACGATGCTTAGCCATCACAATAATAAAAAAAATCCAGGAAAAAAAAAAAAGAATCTTAGAAGCATGAGAATACAACTTATTTTATTGCATTAAGTATAGTAAAAATGTCAGAAAACGATTGTAAGAGTTACTTGGAAGAAAGATTAGAACTTAAATGATATGAATTTTACAAAGAAAAACCATGAAAAGAGAAAATAATTTTTTCTTGACTTCTAATTAGGACGTATCACTGAACGCAGTCAGTAGGAAATCGTACCTGGAGTTTGGAGAGTTCTTGCAGAGAAGGCTGCTCAACCTGCAACTTGTCCCCACGCTTTTTTAATTCAGCGATTCCTGCATCCAATTCCTTTAGCCCATCTTCAGCCTGCTGTATCGCCTAGGTAAAATTGATGATATTTCATCAACGCTCCCACACTATGAAAAGTGGCCACCCTGTCTCCTTACTTATTCCTCTTCTGTCCACTTACAACAATACACCCAAGAAAATTCATAGCAATAAAACAGAAAAACCATGGTCATCTAGGATACGGAAAAAAAGAGAAGGCCCTTTATTATACTACAGATCAACTCTCTTAAAGATAAGGAGGTAGGCGCTTCCTCAAATAAAGAAAGAAGTTTGGGAAGAGCAACACGTGAAAAAGAAGCATGATGGAGGGACAGTAGAAAACGGGATCTGTCTGAGACTGCCTAGGGGGTCATGCTGTGGTTTCCTGAATTGCAGTTTTGAGCATCTTTGGAGAGAGATTCGGTGAGGCAAGAAACTCTGTAGATCTTGGCCGAGTATCTTGGTCGGTTAGAGTGTCATCCCGATACGCCAAGATTACGGACAGATTGGTCCCTGCTCAGGGCACATTCAAGAATCAACCAATGAATGCATAAATAAGTGGAACAACAAATCAAAATTCATGTTCTCTCTCTCTGTCTCTATTTCTCTCTCTCTCTGCATCCCTTCTTTTTTCTCTGAAATCAATTAATAAAAATTTTTTTAGAAAGAAGGAGAAAAGAATATGTGACAGCAAGGAAAGGGAAAGTTTACGTGCAGCAGAAAATCAAGCAATCAACAAAGATTCCAGTGCCTTCTCTTCCCAGGGTGAGGTCCGCAGAAGCATAAAATGTCACATCCTGGCCTTCACGAAGCTAAGAGTCTGGTTAGGGAGCCAGAGTACACATGGGCCTACAGAACAGTTATGGGCTAAACTTGACACACGTCATCCGTGTTCGAGCACTTCAGGAAACGGAGATCCCAGTGAATCCTGGAGCAGAACCAGTAGGCTTTCGAAAGAAAGGCAACCTCAGTTGCCTTTGAAGAATGAAAAGAACATGAACTCCAGATGGCAGATAAAAACACATGTGTCCCATTTTTCTTTTCTGAATCCCCACTACCACCGCAGCAAATAGGTTGTTTGCTTGGTTTTGGGAGGGTCTTCCCCCTACCCCGCCCCCATAAATCTACAAGAACAAGGCAAAAGAAAAGAAGACAGTACCAATGACATTTTGAAATCTGGAAATCAGAAGGGAACGGGATAACTGACTTAGAAAATCTCAGAAAGCTGAATCCTGACCCAGCAGGCCATCCTCCCCATCTGGCACTCGGGGGGAAGTCAGACGGGAGCTAAATAAGGAGGGTGGTGAGAAGCAGCTCAAAGGGGAGCTAAATTCCTGGGTCCCTCTCCTCATTCCACACGGCCCTTCCTCCTCTGGTAAAAGATGGAACACTTATTTTCTGGAGAAGCTAAAATGTAGTATCTGGACTCAGGGGCCCCAGACACAGTCGTGGGCTTGAGTACTTGAGTGAAAACAGGGAGATAAAGTGAACGTCCACCGAATGCTGAACGGGGAGCCCCTCGGTCTTCTAGAATGCACCAGGCAGACTTTCATTCCTGGTTGGGAAAGGGGAAAACATAGGAAAAAACTGAAAGGAAGACCTAAAAATCGGACACAAGGATTCTCCAGCAAATAGGCCACATAGACCACACTCCAGCAAATCTCAACACTGTCAAGCCTTCTGCATCCATCAGGTTGCCATTTAGCTGTTTAGTCTCCACCTTAAATGGAACAGACAGCAAAGAATTTCCTGAGAAAAGCCTCCAGCATTAAAGATAGGAACCCAAAGTAAGCAAACAACCCAAAGAAACCTGGGCGGAAACAAAATATACAGAAAAAATAAAACTTCAACAAAAAACCGATACACCCAGACAGCTTACAAAAAATAATGCACATATTAAAAAAAGGACAGGATGCTATTTTAAAAAAAGGATCATTTAGGAAACCAAAATGAGCTCTGGGAAAATGAAGCGCATGAGAGCAGAAATGCAAACTCAGTAGAAACACCTGAAGTTGAAAGTGAAGAAGGCTTCCAGAAAATAGAGCCTTTAAGAGGACAGAAATGCCGCTTGACAAAGAAATTAGAAGACTGGAACACCCAATGTCTGCTTAAAAGGAGACCCAGCCCCGGCTGGTGTGGCTCAGTTGGTTGCAGCATCATCCCGTGTCCAGAAAGGCTGCAGGTTTGACTCCTGGTCAGGGCATGTGCCTAGGTTGTGGGTTCAATCCTCAGTGGGGACACGTATGGGAAGCAACAAATCAACGTTTATCCTTCTCTCCTCATCCTTCTCTAAAACCAGTAAATGTATCCTTGGGTGAGGATTTTTTTAAAATTTACAAAAAGAAGTCCCAGAAACAGAGAAAGGTAAAACGGAAGAATACAAATATTTTAAAAATCATCAGAAAAATTTGAAAAATAGAAAAAGGAGAGTAGCCAAATGCAAAGAGCCCATTGAGCTCTCAGCCCAGAGGACAAAACAGACTCTCCCCTAGGCATGTCTTTGTGAAACTTCAGAACACTGGGGACCTTTGGGAATTAGAATGATTTTTAGATTCTTAAAGCTAACATTGGGTTCTGGAAAACAATGGAACAGAAGTCTCCACATTCTCTAAGAAACAGACTTCCAACCAAGAATTCTATGAAGAGCAAAGCTATCAATCAAGTGTGAGCACAGAATCAGAACATTTTCAGACATGCAAAATACTGACAAACAGATCTAGCACACACCCTTTCTGAGAAGGGGTATCCATGAACAAAACAAGGAAGCAACACAATAATGACACAGGACCCAGAAAAAGAAGATCCAGTTGAGGGAGAAGTGAAGGAAATTCTCAGAATGGTAGGAAAAGAAGGTTCCGGAAGACAGCTTTGCAACAGGCTTTGGGGGCAGATCGGAATGTCACACCGCAAAGCGTGAATACACTCAGAGGGGGCACCCCCATGCATGCTGCTATTATTACCTTGTTAACCCAAGGAGTGTGGGGGTTAGATTAGCACATTTTCTTAAGTGGCTTTCCATTTATTAAAAGAAATAATCTAGTTATTTACTTTTATCTGTGGCATTTACTTCAGTTTTACTGGTCAGTAATTAGTAACAGTGTAAGTTGTGACCATGTTCATCCTATATTCCACAACAGAAATTCAAGGCAAAGCATCACTACAGCTGCTCAAATCTTTCGTGGAATCAAATACAACACAAGCTAAAATTTAAAAAAATTAAAACTAAAAGCAGGTCCTTTCCAGTAGATATAATACAGAAAATTTGTTCTTTATTTGGGGTAATGAGGGCTCGCTTGTGAAAGCAGGTAAAATTATGGTCAAGAGAAGTACACATATAATTTTGCAAACAATTTTAGGTGATCTATCCTAGGTAGGCAGACAGACAGACAGACAGACATAGATATCACTTTATATTGGGCTGGCCAAAAAGTTGGTTTAGTTTTTTCTGTAGGAAGGCTCTAGTAGTTGTCTTTAACTTCATTCAAAACAATTTGGTTTGACTATTGTGACAGCTGTCATACCAGTGTACGCTTAAAAAAAAGTTATCAAAATTGGTGAATTTTTGTGCTGCCATTTTAATACTGAAGATGGAAGAAAACATGCAACATTGTTGGCACATTATGCTTTATTATTTCAAGAAAGGTAACAACGCAACTGCAACACAAAAAACAATTTGTGCCGTGTGTGGAGAATGTACTGTGACTGATTGAAAGTGTCAGAAGTGGTTTGTGAAGTTTCTTGGGACTACTGACATTTTGGCTAGATAATTCTTTGCTGTGGGGCTGTCTTAGGCATTGGAAGATGCTGAACGGCACCCCGGCCTCTACCAACTAGAAGCCAATAGCGGGAGACAGCCGACATACTCCAAATATCCAAACCAACCAAGTTATTGGTGAAAATGAAAACTGTCCTTCCTTTCACAGGAAAAACATAAAAGAGTTTTTGGCCAACCCAATATAAAAAAATATTTGGGTTTATTGTCCATAGTCTATCCATAAAACCTTTAGAAGTCTACTGAAATTAGGTTATAAAATTCTGTTATAAGACCTTTTTCATAATTACTTAGCTGATGAAATGTGAGATTCTGTGTAGCATCCTTCCCTTCCCCTCTTGCCTCTGTTTTCACTGCCATTGTCCTCATGTGACCATTATTCCTCCTCACCATGTCAGCTGTGTGTCCTCATGATGGAACCAGGCTTTCTGACCCCAGCACTGTCACGCCAACCCTGCAAAGCAGGATCTGGCGCCGAGACCCCTTCTCATTCTCCAGGACCCCCAGTGACTGCCCACTGCCACTGTTCTCCAAGGTGAGTACAGGTACCAAAGGTGTAAGATGACCCATGAGGAGGAAACACTGCACCTTCATGTTCCATGTTCATTTCTGTTCCTGTGTGTGCTTTATAACAAAGCGCCTGCTTATAACTTATACATAAGTAACTATTCATATATTTGTCATGTGTGCTGATTTGTTTTAACTAATGGGGTGTGCGATCAATCAAGTTTAGACACCAATGATCTGTACGACAACATCCATTTTCTCTTCCATGCAATAGGTCCTACAAGCTGCCTCAGATTTTCTCATCCAACCTTAGGTCCCTCAACCACATTCAGTCATTGTATGTTCAGCTAAAAAGGATCCCTTGCTTTTCCCCCGAAAAGCCCTGAACTGTCTAACATGTGTGCCTTTGTTCTTGCTGTCTTCTTTACGTGGCTGCCTTTCCTCCAGTCAGTATGTGTCCCAATTTGGAAGTCCAGTTCAAATTTCCCTTTGTAGACTCTTCCCTGACCTTCCTGCGGGAGACCATCTACCCCTCTGCTGAATGTCCACTGTGATTCTCTGTCCCACCACCAGGACGGTGTGACTTCCTGCATGGGTCACTGACATCCGTGTCTAATCTCAGTGTTAGAGGACAAACGTCTTCATGTCAGCATCTGTCACCGACACCTTTTCCTAGCTCATGTTTCCTAGTTCGGTGCAAGTGTAAGTGACAGAGTCACCATAACCTGGCCAGTTATTCATATCCAGCTCTTAAAAACAAAACATGTGACAAAGAAAAATGGCATGTAAGTCATTAGTCTTTCATGGACTATTTGACATTTTATAGTAAATCCAACCTACTCTATGCATTTGTCCTTCTGGAAAAAACAACTGTAAATACCTCTATTTGCTCCGCCACAGGCTGTTCAAATACATTTGCCAGTTTCTGCAGAATGATGTATTTGTTGTCAGCCAGAGATGTGAACAGCACCTTCAGATCGTTCTAGAGAGGGGAAGGAATAGGAAGACTTAATGGTTTATAAATATAACACACATTCTTAGAAATAATAGTCAGGTGTAGAAATTTTATGTCCAGAAAAAGCAATACTGATCTATGGGAAGATAAAAGAAACAGGTTAACAATTTATTCAAGGGCTAAAGTTGATCTTTGAAGACTTTGTTACACAAGCCATTTTCAACCCAATATAAATGAAGATAAAGTATACAAATAAAAAAGCAATACTGGTCACACTAACCTTCTTGCTATGTCTGAAATAAATGTGCATATTTAAACACTCCAGCAGAAATATTCCACTAAATGACTTCTGTCTAGTAAAACAACATATAGATGTTACACTAATTTGGGAAAAAAATATGATTCCCCTTTTCCTCTTTCCTCTCCTTCCCTCTCTCCCTTACTTGTTGTTTTTCTCTATTTTCAAAGAATTTGCACAAGCTTATAAAAGTCATCCTGATGTTTAGAAAATAACTATTTCCACCATGACCAAAGACATATAAAAACACCAAAATAACTTAGCCAAGCCTTTTGTTCATAAACATGACTCACTTAAAAGTCCAAATATATTTCTTTTGAGTTAGATTTGTATAAAAATGAGAGAACTATCAGAATTCTGGTACTCAATTTGAACAAAATTTGAATGATAAAATGTTTAATCCCACCCCCCACCAAATATCAGCAAATAAGCTCTATTTCTTATTGGTGAGCAAATATATGTGACGGGCTGGTTGCCCATCACAGGATGAAGTTTGATTCATCACATCTTCTTCACTGGGAGCAAATCAGATGCAAAGGTTTAGCGCCAGATGCAAAAATTCTGACTGTCTCACTAGGAGAAGGATAATCATACCAAGGAAAAACATCTTTAAGGCTGTGTGGGAGCATCAGCACACGAAATTCAAGGCTAAAAAGCAAAATTGTGAGTGGTGTGTGCAGTAATTTTTTTAAAGCATTATAGAGGAGAATCAGAAAGAGACATATGATCCTAAGAGGCAACAATTGTCACGAATCAAAACCCAAACCAATCTGCATGCCTCCTTGCAGACTAAATAGGAAAATGTAATAACAGGACTGGAAAAGTGGTGGCAGAAACAAGGGTTTTGCTTATGAGATACAGTAATGTTTGTATTACCCAACTGTGTGCAGGGTGAGACCACACGGGCCATTGGAGCCAGGACACAGCTACGTGTTTGCATGCATAGGAAAAGATGTTTTCTGTTCATCTGAGCAGATGCAGAAGAAATGAGCTGTTTATTATCTACTTATATTTAGGCTATTGGTTAAGTTAAATTAAATGAGTAACATGTAAATAACATAACATGGGTTAGAAATAAAGATGTGTGTATATTTCCTGTATATCATCTTTACATTTTAAGTGCATATTTTCTAGCTTAATTATATTCTACTCAAGGCAATGGGAAACAGAGTTCACATTTTTAAAAGCCACAGTACCAGAAGAGACTAGCCAAGACGACTCTGGGGTGCTGATAACCATATGGATGTTGACAGTTTCTTAAGAATGAAAACGTAAAGGCTTTAACCATTTCTTATTACTACACTGTCAAAGGGCAAGATAATTAAGGTACCTATATATTACACACGTTAACAGACATTACAATTTTTTCTTATAGTCATTGGAATTACTTGCGAAGCCTAAAGAGGCAGGATTCCAGCTGTTTGCAAAAACAGGGCCACAGAAAGTTTCAAGTTTTAAAATCATTTGTGCTGCTTCCCTTATATAATAAATTATTCAATTTTTGTTTTTTTAAATAACTTAAATACTAACTCTAAAAATGCCCAGGGAATTTATTTGGGGCCACGTCTATGGGTACACGTTCTTTAAATACAGAAGAGCGGATGAATAACGGGATTCCTTGTAGGCATACACCTCTATCGCACACCCATGCACTCTCCCAGGCTGTCTGCTGGGCACAGGGTATTGCGAGTGGTCTGGCAAAAGCTAATGCTCAGCTGTTAAGTGGAAAACGAAGGCACGCCACTGTGATAACTACTGAGCACCAACAGCATACCATGCGCTCGGTGGGAAGTAAAACAAAATAGTTTGTGACATGATCTTTAATGACATTAACATGGGAACTCTTTCCATTAAATTGGAACACATTTTAGATATCAGTTTTTGTTCACGAGCTGGCCACCAACAAGTAGAAACTTGTTGGCAAAAGGAAAACGGAGGACAAGACTTAATTAAAGAGAATTTCACGTTGAAGTGATCTCCTCTCGGTCCTCCGCACACAATTAGTTCCCGGGTATTCATGGCTTGGTTCACATTTTACTCTCACCAAATTTACCAATAAAAAGTTTAATGCACCAAAGACACTAGCATAGTAATGGCAATTTGAAAAGGGAAATATGCCCCTGGGTGATAAACACATTTGTACTTTTACTTACCTCATTCAAACTGATAGACTAGAATGCTGTTATAGTTCAGTGCATTATTTTATGCAAGATAAATCTGAGAGTAATGAAACAAGTTTCCATAAATTGCACAACAATTTTGCTGGTTTTAGGCATACTGTGTATACATGTCTACATGTACATTTTGCATGAAAACAAAATACCTAAGTAATCAACCCCAACTTTTCTTGACTCGAAGTGAAATGCTCCTTCCTTTCTATGTGGTACACAACGTAACATGCGCAAATGCTACAGGTCATTCCTCTGGCCACAGGCTTGCATACTCAAAGTGTCTACAATGACTGTTTGCCTGGTATATTAATTCTATCCTGTACCATTGTCCAGGCCATAGTACCATGAGCAATTCAGTCTTGCCCATTGGTCAATGGCTATCTGCCACTCTTCTCTGTCAGCCAATGCCCCCCTCAAGTCAAAGTTCCTGAAATTCCTCAGCTGTCCCCTTTTTTCTCATTCCCCATATCCAAACCATCAACAAGTGCTCTCTGAATGATTCTGCCTTCAAAAATATGTCTTGAATAATAGGTCTGCTATTCCTATCTCCCCTTCTATCAGCTAAGCAATACAAAATATAAAAATATTCTTTCAGTTATATCCTGGCTTTAGTTCTTGATGGTGAAATAACTTTGGAGAAGTAATTTAAACTTTCCATAGGTTTCATAGCCTAACCTGTTATAATAAACATTATTATTAATATCAATAACAAAACTCCCTGAGTATTATGTTTCAGACACTGTTCAAAATATTTTACACATTTTAACCTCACAAAACCCTATGAGGCAATTAATATGGATGTGACTTAATAGTTGTGGACACTGAACAACAGCTGAGGTGATAGAGCAGTAGGTGACAAAGTCAGAATTTGGACCCAGGAGGGATGGCTTTGGAGACTGTTATTACTTTTTGCTCTTTTGACTTTGTAAAATGAATATTAGAACAATGTCTGGCTAATAGGGATGTTGTGAAGAGTAAAGACAATAGTAAATGTGAAAATATTTTGTGAATAAAATAGTGATACACAAATATTTGTGATACTTTTATTGTGTAGTTTTAAGAATGTTAAACCACTGAAAGGCAGCGATAATTTGTCCCTCTAGATATGTATCTAGAAAATTCCTTGTTTCTTGGCTAATGCTACATTTAACATTTTACAATATTTTTTGCGTTTGGAAATAAAAATTTTTACATTAAACTCTTGGACCTAACCACGGGTATCCATTTTATTAAACTTCTATACTTGTTAAAAATAAAATTCAGTTAAAACTTAAGTATTCCCAAAGGATACTATCTTTTTATTTTAATTAGGAATGAAAATCAACACTAAAAATGTACCAGAAAACTTTTGCATTTGCCTTTATAGTCACAGGAAAAGGTTCATAAACACACAATTACTCAGTTGGCAACAGAACCCCAGTCTGGATCTAAAAGGCAGTCAGTCCTAGGAGTGAGGATTGGGAAGTAATGTAATATATTTTAACACAGGTGGAACTGATTAGGCCATAGTCAATCTCAATAGGCCTGGATATTGGAGTCCAGGGTTCATTGTTTATTATAGCCCTTCCTGCATGTTTCTTTGGTTATATGTTTTAAACTCCACTATTAACAACTGGAAATTACAATTATAATGTGCCAAAAATATGACTTTTACTGGTTGAGATTAAAGCCCCATTCAACTCTTAGTTTTGTTGGCTGGCTTTCTCAACCTCCATTTCTGGGAGTATAAAACTCTTATTTTTCCAATGAGTTCAGTCCCATAGTTTTTCTGTAATGATCTTGACCTGCATGTACATTTGAAAAAAAATAATAAGTCTAGGTATATCATACCTCGGTAAGGCATCCTGTTTGTGACTGAATATGGCTGGAGAATGGACAAACATTTCTTGATAATGTCTTACCTGGAAATTAAGTATTTGCTGAAGTCTTTCCTTCATCTGATGACACCGTTGATTTACTACTGAGTCTAACAAGGATAACCTCCCCAAAAGGCAGCCCAAAGTGTCTTCAATAACATCACGGTTATCACCATTCTCTGGAAATGCTTGGGAAAACAAGTTCTTGTTCTTATCCATTTCTTCAGACATTTCCTTAATATCTTTGGCAAGTGCCTGGGGTTGATCAAAGAGAAGGCCATTGCAATGTTTAAATCCAGGAGTCCATATACAAATCAAGTCCTTACCTCACAGAAAGCAAATGCTTTATAATGTCCCATACACTCACAGACACACGCTGCCCAACGTACCTCTTGGTTAAAGAGGCACGTTTCCGTTTCTTCTGGTACAAGGGCTGTGGCAACAAACAGACGTTGCTCAACATCATCCAACCACGTAGAAGTAGCTGCAACTCCATCATATAACTTCTGTTCCAAGTGAACATTCGGCCTCTTTGCCCCTCTACCCTGGAAAAAAAGAGGGGAGAGGCGGGAGAATGAATTATTATTACAGTGTTTTGAGAAATCAAAGAAAAAACACCAGGATGAGACTTGGGAGTCTAGCGGCCCTGCCTTTCAGGGCTATTCGCTAGGGCTGGGTCACCACAGTTCACGCCCAGGCGTGGAAGAACTTCATGAAGACCAAGGTCTATGAGCAAAGGAAGAGTGCAGCCCTACCTGGGAGGACACCTCCTCAAACGCCTGGTTCAACCCATCCAGCAAAGACGTCACCGCAGACTTGTCTTGGGTCTGCCCGTCCCCTTGGTACAGTGGCACTCCAGACAGGAGCCGATTTGGCTTTCTGTAAAGCTGCAGACAAACAGGGGCAGCTTAGTGGGGAGCCGATGCACTAAGCCCAGGTTTCTCATCTCAAATGGTACACATCAAGGCACGGGCTGGAAAATGGTGCTTGCTTCTGAAAAGCTGTCCCAGAGAAACAGGACCTCTACAACACGCCACACCCACTGAACATGGTGACCAGATTCAGCAGCAGCAATGTTTCTGCGGATGGTCTCTACAAAGAAAGTGGTGGCAGAAATGCCTGAAATCTTACAGCCTTCCTCTCGATGTGTTTTCTGGGCTTCAGCCCTACACATGGTGAAATAGTCCATTCTAAGTACTGGGTCTAGACTGACCCTTTTGCCATTATGATTCGCTTACCTCCTCTAAACTCTTTTAGGCATGTAGACTGTCTCCCCAGCGAGGACCACAACATAGCCAAGCACTCAAACTTGTTAATGTCGTTCCTGGTGTCAAACTAAGTTTTCTATACTTTTTAGGAACAGCTCATTGCCCCCTTCCCTTTCAGGCTGATAACTCAGTCTCCTCTCACATGGCAGTCTTATCCCCCCCCGGAGCTGAAATGCCCACCCCACCCGGCATCGCTTTAAAATCCATCAGCTTAAATCCCACACCTGTAGTGCATGTGCTATAGGGGCTGGCCACTACTTTTTCTCCCCCCACTTCTGCTTTCTTTTCAATTCCCGCTTACAGAGCTTGCCGTGGCTGCCTGATTTTTGAGAAATGTATAAAATATTTCCTTGGTTTGGTTACAAGTTCCTAAGAACAGGAGCCATGTAGGGTGTTCTGCATGGAGACACTAAATATACTGGATGTGCACAGAGAAAAAAATGCTCTGGGAGATAGATGCCTTTTGACCTAGTGAACTTTAGGTCAAAAAAAAAAAAAGGAAAAGAAAAGAAAAAGTGCCTGTTTTTACCCTTAAGGGCAGTAAGCATATCCCGTGTACCAAACTGTCAGAACAGTGATCCCTCCCTTATCGCGGGTATTACGTTCTAGACCCCCCCCTCCCCCGCGATAGGTGAGAATCCGCAAAGTAGGAACCTTACATTTATTTTAGTATTTATATGTATTTTAAGGCTTTATAAACCCTTCCCACACACTTACAAACTGTTTCCACTCCCTTATTAACCTTTTCCACACTTTTATAAACACTACTTATGTTCTTAAACATATTCTACACCCTTAAACCTACGTAACTTTAGCAACATACATATACAGTACGGCAAAACCCCACAATATAGTGAAAAATCCGCGATAATTAAATATAATATTTTTAAAAATCCCACAATACAGCGAGGCCGTGATAAGAGAACTGTGATAGACAGAGGGACTCCTGTGTGCTGGTATGAAGAAGGAGGGACTGGGAATTGGAGAGACCTGTGCCCACCCCCAGCTCTGCCTCTTCTTAGTCACAGGACCCTGAGAAATTGTCTAATCTCTTCAAGTCTTAGTTTGCAGACGAACAAAATAGAGATAATGACAACCTCCTCACAGCACTGTTAGAAACGTTAGCGCCTGGAACACGGATATGTTCACTGAACGATCACTCTCTTCCCTCCTGGAAACTCTCACAGCCCAACTGCTCCTTCCCTCCCTCCTCTCATCTCTTCCCACCGACGCTTAGGATGCACTTTGGGCAGGCGGCCAGTGATTCCTGAAAGGAAGCGCTCAACTGCAAAAACGTCCTAAAACGACATTCAGTGCTTCCGTTTCTCATTCCCCAGGGAAGAGAGATATGAACGTGCCCCTGAACTGTAACAGTCCAGGTGTCATGTGCGGGTGTCGGTGACAGCAGAACAGGGTTTCCCAGGAAGGTCCCAGGGAGGATGCCGGGGCACAGGCGTGGCAATGGCCGACCGCAGGAAAGAGTAGCTCTCCAGGCCAAGAACAGGTAAGGGGTCCAGGAGAGCAGCAGTCATGGAGGAATCACGCAGGTGCTTAAAGGTGAACGGACTGTAGGTGGAATCGAAGGCTTGGGCACTGAATGAGTGAATAGCATAAGATGTTACTAGAAGTAGCCTGGGTTTACCTGACTTAGGATAGTCAGAAAGACTGCAGTCCCTGATTTAGGGCTGTGAATGTCCCTTACAGTCAAAGGAATGGGGAACTGTTTAATTTTTTTTTAAACTTTTTTAATTAATTAATTTTTTTGTTTGTTTATTTATTTTTAGACAGAGGGGAAAGGAGAAAGAGAGGGAGAGAAACATCATTGTGTGGTGCCCCCAACTGGGGACCTGACGTGCAACCTAGTCATGTGCCCTGACTGGGAATCGAATCAGCGATACTTGGTTCGCAGGGTGACACTCAATCCACTGAGCCACAGCAGCCAGGGACTGGAATGGGGAACTGTTACAACATGATGATGAGCCAGCAGGCAGGTCCCTAAGATCTGTATCAGAAATCAAGAATTCAGGCTATGAATCTGAGGACTGTTTGAATAGGGGTATGAGGAAGGAAGAATTCAAACCCAGGGGGGAGGTCCGTACAAAAGGTATAAGGCACAGAGTATGATTCTGGGACAACTGCCTCTGGGAATGGAGGGTTTTACATCCTCAAGGCCATAGCTGAGACCATTCCTATGGACAGTGTGGGGGGAAAAAGGATTTGTGGCCAGAGAAGGGCAGTGAGAAAGAGTGCATTTGTAAACTGAGACAGAAATGAATGCTCTGGAGAGACCCAGGCATGGTTCCCAACAGATAGGGTAACCTCCAGACCTTGAGAGCACCTGCTTTCAGGGAACCCTGGCAAATTGCATCTGCTCTTTGGTGCCCGTTCGGTCAGCTCCTGCCTTTCCCTGCCTCCGCAGTGGCGCCTCCCTTATGACTGACCTGACACTTCTCACTTTGGGGATCAGCCTCTCCCAGCGTCTAAGCGAGTCTTGGCCAGAGCAACGAGAACAGCAGCTTCCTACGATCCAAGGTCAAGGCCTAGAATTTATTCTGTTGACACCATGGTTACGGAAGGACCCAGAGGAGCACTACTAGCCCAGGACCCAGGACCGCTTTCCACCTTCAAAACCTGCCAGGACACAGCTGTGGTCGGCATCGCAAGCTTGCCCCGGCTTGAGCCTCACTCGCCAGCTCTCCGAGGTGTCAGTTCCTCTGACTGTGTCTTGGGCTCAGAGAGAACTAACAGCTATTTACCAGGAACCTTCTGTTGCTATATTTAGTTCCACTGAATTTGGCTTGTTTAGGTAGAATTAAGTCCAGCATCACACAGCACCTACCCATCTTGCAAACCAGCCTGAATTTGGGTTATAGGAACAATTCTAGCTGACCACTGGCTTCCCCTTCCTTTTAGAAGCACCCAGGTCCCAGGAGTGTCTCATCAAGATTTTGTGCAACTATTAAATACTAGAAATAGCAATGAAAAATAAGATGACTTCCCAAATGAGGTCCAGATTTTTGGAATTTCTTTTGTTCTAGATGTATATATCCTTGGTTTACACCCATAATTTTCAAAGTGGTGAAAACAAGAAGGAACAGTTAAAATTCAACGGTGTACGCTAAAGAGTAAGCAGATATTAATTATCTCAGAGGGAACTAGTATCTAGAAATCAAAATTTCACATATACATACATAATTATTAGGAGAAACAATTAAAGAAAAGGGAGAAAGAATAATTTGTTTTACATCTTCTTTTGGGATCGATAATGAAAATATAGATGATCGCACAGTTCCATTGTCGTGGCAAAGCTGTATAATAGTTAATATATAAAAGTTATAATAGTTAATATATAAAAGTGAAACGTCTGATACCACTTGCTCTTGTTCCTGTTCCAAAGCATCCTGGAGGAGCTTCTGCTTGGTACTAAATTCTTGATGTAGACTTTCCCATTTCATCCTCATCTGGTCTTCAGCAGGTGACTTGTCCCCTTCCATCCCCAACTCCGGGGATGACACATCAGGTTTTTCACTATTAGAAGAAGAAACAATCTAAGTTTCCAGGGCGTGCACAAAGGTGATCAGTTTTAGATAAGATACTGTGTGTCCTAGACGTGGCCTCTCAAATGAGAACTAAATTATTTTAGTCATTCGATGACCCTTTAAATAAATAAATTCAAATAAAAAATTTGAGACTAACCATAAAACAAATATATTATAATGGAACCATGATCACAACAGTAATTTAAAAATACATGGAAAATAGCTCAGTATCAAAGATAAAAATAATTGTATCTTCTGGGATCAGAAGGTATGTGGAATTGTATCCTTTGACAAACAGACCACATTATTATTTCAAAACCATAAAAATGTGACTTAGTCTTTGAGAGTTTTTACCAAGTCCAAAGACCAGGTTTCAGGACATGGCAGGAAGGCACCTGCATCTCATCCTTAAAGATGAGCACAGAGCGCATCTGAGAATCACTGTGGCTTTTAGGGTGACACAGAGATGAGTGCTTAAATCCCTGCTTCTTACGCTGTACGCCTGAAAATAATATAATATTGAATGTCAACTGTAATAAAAAAAAGGACTAAAAATAAATAAGTAAACCTCTGCTCTAGCATATTAGATTTGCAACTTTGAGTAATTTGTTTCACTTCTCTGAGTCACAGTTTTATCTTTAAAATAAAGATATCATCTATCATGCAGAATTATGGGAAATAAAGTAAGAGAACGCATAATGCCCATAATCTTATCTGGCAAAGAACAGTCACTCAATAAATGGGGCCCAATGATAATGACAATGGCAATGGTAAGAATTTGGGGACGCAAGTTTCAATCGATCCTAATTTATCTGGTGTTTTGAAGTCCTCACTAAAACCATAACATCTGAAAGGAGGCTAAAAGGCATGTAGACACTAGTTATTATTCTGACAAAAACTTTTTGCTCAAGTGGAAAAAAATGACAAGTTCATTGGCAGGATGGTACTCAACACGATCCCAAAGCCAATTCTTCTCAGAGTAGTAATTGACGAAACAGTTTCTTTAGGTAAGCTTGAGGGAGTTAAGCCTTAAAAATATTTATAAGCCTATGAGAGAGGAATTCTATTTCTAGCATATAACTTACAGAATCTATTCCACCTGTTCAGTTAGAAACATTAATAAAGTTTAAGTTCAACAATACCAGTAACAACAAAGAAAGAAAAGACAACAATGCAAATGCCCATCAATTAGAAAATGGGTGAATAAATTATGTTCCCAGAATAAAAAACTGTTAAGCAATTAAAGTGAACGAACTTGATCTATGTGTATCAACATGGGTTGATCTAAAAAAGTAATATTGAGTGAAAAATGTCAAAATAAGATTGACTTCTTCCAAGTTTGTTGTTATATTAGTCTCTGAACTTTTCTGTGTATTTTTAGTAAATCTTCTTAAATAACAAATGAGTTTTAAAGGGAGTATGAAATTAAATTTTTTATTATGTTATCTTTTGTGATGGTGGACTGTAGTTTACCACTTTTTAATTTATGTATGCTGGCATAATAATTTAGTTTAAAACCAGGAGATATTTAATATCTATGTTCTTATATTAAATCACTGACACATATAAAATATCATCAGCAAATCAGTTTTACATTAGAACATAGCCTTTTATTTCTCATGGAAAATATTCTTCTTTCTCTTTGGTATTTGTATCAATTAATTTCCAGTTGAATTTCCTTCGCAATCATGGAAGGAACCCTCCCACCAACTACTGTATACATGGCACACATGGCATAGTACTTATTCTTTATGTATCACATTGGAACCCATGAAGCAAGTCATGCTCCTCCCACGGGGGTTTCCTCACATAAACCAGTTCACAACTGATAGTCTTAGAAAATCAGCTCATAAGTGAAAGAACGAATATAAAGCTTTTCTTTTAACCTAGCAATGTGGTATATATGCCCAATGGCTTAAAAAGCATAGCTGAACTATAATCAACGAGATTTAAAGGTGACTTTTCTAAAACATTTATATAAAAATTAAGTAATTTATAAGCAGTCTTGAAAGTGAATCTTGTATAGAAAGTCAGCACTGCACAGCTACTTTCTCTTTAAAATACTTTTTTATATTTGGAAGAGCGATTTATAGTTGCTTGCCCTTCCAAAGCGAAAGGCCAAGGAAACAAACAAAAAATCATGGCACGGTCCCCACTGTTCTTTCTGTGACTGCCTGTATAGCGAGGAGGCGATGTGTGCGTAACCGCTCGGTAAAAATAGTTTGGCAAAAATATTCATAAAACCGTGGGAGATGAATAAACATCTTAGAAGAATTGGAAAAAGAATATAAAATGCAAAGCGAAAGCAAGTTTTGACCTAAGAGTCAGTGTTGGAAGAAACAGTGTTTTTCATTTTGTATTTGTACAGACACACATATTTATGGCCTTCTCGGCATTTTTAAGCATGATGCCCAGTAGGGTATTTTAAAACCCTTTTATATTTTAACACCATTTTTAGCTATAGGGTTATTTTAAAGTAATTCTGACTACAGATGCCATAAGATTAGTCATTCCTATTTTTAATTGATATTTATTAACTGTATTATATTTTTGTTTCTTTGCTTTGTTTTTCTTTTTTAAAAATTTTCTTATTTTCTGTACATTTTGTCATGTCTACTGTAATTGCATTTTATTTTTGTTTCTATTATTTTGCCCTTGAAATTCTTAAATACAAGTGGATTTATAGCTGTATGTGCAACATAGTTTATTCTCTTATTATTTATTAATTACTGCATTATTTTCCAGATGAACAACTGTAAACCTTCTTTTGCCCTATGCATATAGTTATATACATATATATGCACATGATCATATACATATATATGCACATGATCAACACTGATGCTATATGTCAACATTATGTCAGCACTAATTAAATTGGAAAAAAAAAAAGAACGAAAAGAAAAAGTTTTTAAATCATCCCTCCCCAGTTAGTTTTGATAATCTACATACTGGTAGGGCCCTTACCTACACATCTACTAGACATTCAACTTATATCCCATTTTACTATCACATATTTTCTGGTAGTTATAACTTTTTTACGTTTATATGTGCATAAAACTTTTCTTAAGCTTTTCTATTCTAGTGGGAATTTCTGCCTTTTTAAAATTTGATTATAAATAATATTTCAAAAATTATCTTCATCATATGTATTTCCTCCTTTAGGTTATTTCCTCCAAATACATGTTCGGAAATGAGAAAATTGAAGTCAAGGTAGCTAAAGCTCCTTATTGTATTGTGGTGGCCAGAGGACCCTATAGTACTGTCACAGCCCTTAGCAATACGTGAACACAGGTTTTACTAAAACTTCTTTTCAGTGCTTTGGATGTTAGAAAATGGTTTCCTATACGTCCTTTTAGCTGACATGCACAACTTTCACGGCCCTTCTGGGGTGAAGGCAGCCCCTTATTTTTCTGATTCCACAGATGAGCAAACCGGGGTGCAGAGCTGAGCTACTTTTTCATTGTGACGGCTGCTGAACGAGAATAAAACCCAGACCTGACTCGAAATACGGGGATTCCTTCCTCCTCTTCCTTCCAACCTTTAAACCCAAATACTCAACTTGAAAAATGTCCAACTTTCTTAATATTTCTTTTAACCCTTTACTCTTCTGCAGGGAAGACTGTCAGTCTCCACTCTACCACAGGACTCAAAGCTCAATGACTTTGCATGTAGATATGATAAAAACAGGTCTTCAAGAAAAATCAAGATATTCAGTAGGCACATACATTTAATTTTCAGAATGATGTTGAGGGAAGATAAGTTCTTATAGGGAATATACTTTGCAGTTAGATATTCAGATAGAAACATCACAGATATATTTTCATAATGTATTCGTTATTGGATTTTTAAACAATAAACTCATAAGTATCTTCTCTGGACAGATATGGTGAGCAAACTGGAAAGCAGGCAAGTAAGTCAGCCAACACCATCGCTGGCTGTACTCATGCTGCACAACAAAATATTCAAAATGCAAGTGAGTGATAATATCATAAAGAGAAAACAAAATGATTAATTTTTTGTTTAAAACAAAAGTTTGATCGAGATGTTCACGTCTCTTTAGATGTCAGGAAAACAGGGCCCAGAAGAGGAGGAGGAATGTGTCTAAACGTACCCAGCCCCGCCAGAGGCCCCTGCAGCCGAGTGTTGGGTCAGAATCTCCTCTCCACGGCTGGCCACTGACCGGAGGAGGCTCTTCTGCTCTGCTAATTCCTGCTCCAGCTCCTGCTCAAGGAAGACAACAAACAGACGCGTCTTTGTTATTTCGTGAGCATCACCGATAATCATGGCTCTGTGTCTATAAAGTCCTCAGAGGACGCTTCTATTAAGTTTCCCGTTTGCATTCTGCATACAAAGTGTGCTTCAGGTAAAGGCTCAAGCATCTTTCCAAAGTATTCTACAGCCTTTGTGGCTTTGATAAAAGATACCTGAAAAATCTTGGGGGGGGGGGGGGGGGAGAAGTCCATGGGAAACATAAATTTTGCTGGGCAATGGCGCCCTCAAGTGGTAAAAAATGCATTTTCATTTTTCACATGTAATATGGCCTTGCAGAGGATACAGATCCTTGAGAGCTTTTTCATATCTTACGATAAATGTCTTTGCTTTTCGAAAAAATAAAAATTTTAATATTCCCCACACATAAAGTTAAGCTATCAGTGAGAACTCATTCATCAAAGCTCTCTCTCTATCTCTTTTTTTTTTCCACGAGGCAATAATTTGCAATCTTATTTTGTGATGGTACCTACTTGGGAGTAAAAATAAATTGAATTTCTTTAAAGAACATGGAACTCAGACTTTCAGCAATTCTCAGAGGCCTTCCTGAGGTTTTCCTTACATAAAATAGTCTAAAATTGGGGCAAGTCTGAAAATAGAGTAGGTACTCTTGATAAGGTGGATTTTCATTGTTACACTGTTTGTAAAGCTTTTCTTAAAGAATAATAGACTCTCAAACGATCAGGCATTCCAGTGGTCACAAATAAGTATGCTGAGACACTTAGCCACATCTGTCTGCAAAGACAACAAAGGCACATCTGTATTTAGTACACAAGTGACATTTCCCTCAAGGGTTTGCTTGGCAGACCTGCAGGCCGGAAAAAGGTAGGAAGTGCTTTACTTTTTGTTGCTGGAGACTGCTCTGTCGCTGGTGGGCCCACGTGGAGCGAGCCTGGGCCAGCCATTCCTGGACTCCGGGCCTCTGGGTGGCAGTTAGGTCCCCGTGGCTCTCCTCCTTCTCTGGTGTTGTTCCCTGCTTTTCACGAGGAAGAAATCAAGAGTCACATGACCCACAGGAATACCCCAACCAAAGCAAAGTTACGACTATTTTAGTGTGGTTGGTTTAATATCAAAGTGGTTCCATTTGGATGTGAAACCGTGTTTTTTTAAAAATGGTAACACAAAACCCATAGAATTTATGGCATTTACAGGAGGGAGAATAATAAATGGATGATTATACTCAGACATATTTGAGGGGAAACTGCCTATTTAGAGGCTGGGCCTTTCAGCTGACTGAGGTGGTTGCCAAATATTATTCTAGAATGCTTTCCACGAGAACATGGTAACTCTAGATCTCGATTTCTCTACTAACACCACCAGGACCAGACTCCACTGCCATCTGCTGCCCCTGCTGGCTTCGATAAAGGGAAAAAAACAAAGGTAATTATTATCTGTCAAGGATTTATCGTTTCTGCTTGATTATTTGGATGGAATTTGAAAGGCCCTGGAATACTGCATATCAGATGGAATTAGTTCTGGGAGAGAGAGTTTCTACTCACATAGGTGTGTATGTCAAAGGATAAAGTACACAGTTTGAATATAGTTTATTCACTAAGTATTTATGAAGTACCCACAGTGTGTCAGTTACTGTTCTAGGTACTGGGGCTAACTGGCAGAGAAGGAGCCGGACAGGAGCCCTGCTGGGGAGACAGACAATAAACAAACCAGGTAAGTGAAGGGGAAGGGTTTCTGGGGCCGCTCAGAGAAGGCATGGTCAGAGGGGACGATGGCACTGAGCACTGAATAATGTCAAAGACCCAGGCAGAGGGCGCACCAGGCCTTGGTAGCAACAGCTGGAGCGAAGACCTGGGGAGAAAGCAAGCTGGACTCACAGCAGTAGCAGGGAAGGACCAAGTGCGTAGCTGGAGCATTGGGGGAGGGGGAAGGGTGGAGAGAAAGGGGAAGGGGGTAGGGGACAGAGACGAGGCACATTTGGCAGGTTATTCTGATGAAGCAGTGGTCCTGCTGTCTAGGTCTGGAGCTGCCGCTCCTGTCCTTTGCTTCTCTGCCAAATCTGATTACAGGATGCGACCCAGCCTCTCCAGCTCATCCAGCTCATCCAGATATTCCTCTTATTTTCAGAAGTTTACACTAACTATTGTAAATGGAAATTTTAAAAAAAAGGTTCTATGGAAAGTAACCTCACAGGGTGTTCTGATCAAAAATTCCTAAATGGGCCATTCAGGGTGGGAAGTCATGCCCCAGGCGTATCTCTAACTTAAGCAAAGCCTCTGCCATTGTTTCTGAGCATTTAGGATAACACACCTTTGAAATAACCCACACCACCCTTCAGAGAGCACATAATCTTGGTAACTAGCCTGTAACCCAATCCCCTTGTGTTTTCCCACCTCCTTCTAATCTTTCTTACATTTGCTCCTTAATTTCAAAGGCATAAGAGAAACTGCCAATAGGTTATTCTCCAGAGCATCTGAGATCTTGCTCCCTGACATATGGTTCAAATAAACTCTTAGGAAAACTCTCTGAAGGTTTGGATGTTTCTTATATAGACACTATTACAGGAAAATAGGTGGGATCTGCTTATCCTTCTATTCATTAAAATCCCAGAATCAAATTGTAAAGCATCTGAGATAATGTTGAGATAATAAACTTTTCAAGGTTGGCATCAGTGCTTGAAGCAAAATGAACTGAAGAAAATGGTGAATGTTATACATAATCCTCTCCCAGATTCTGAGCCACCTTAACTCACAGGGACATTCTTCCCTTTAAGATAATCCAGCTTCCCAGCAAGAGAACACAGTGTAGATGGAACAATGTGGGTGCCACTGGTCTAAAATATGCTATTTGTATTTCTCAAGACCTTCATAATCGGCGATTAGTGACATCCAGTTCAGAATATTCCCCACTCCTCCAGGAAAGCCCCTCACAGAAAAACAGTGATTTTCCTGAAGGTAGAAGGTGTGGGGTGGGTATGCTCTTCCAGTAATGATGCCCATAAGTTTCTACATGAAACAGATTCTCTTCATCTAAGAATGTACCACCTACCCAGAATAATCTCTGAGAGACCCTGGACCTTCTGGCAAGGACGGTCCTACAGGTCAACAAGGACCTGTAGAGAATGATCCCAAAGAAGTCAGTGTATGAGGTTGAAAGCTGTCACCAATCAGAGCTGCTCTGGCTAATGCAACGGCAGTCATTCATGGCCATGACCTGCTGACTCTCTTGTGTGGGACCCAGTCACTCACTCTCTGCTTTGCTCTTGAAAAAGTTTGTTTTCGGAGCTGCAGACCCGTGGGGTAACTTCTCAGTTCACCAACTCACCCTTCTACACAGCTAACTACTGTCTGATTGAGAACCTTTATTTCAAATTTCTCACACCGAATTTGTGCTTAGGAAAAGGACAATCGCCATGTCAGGCCTTCAGGACAGCTTGACCACTTTACAGGCACATAGGCACGTTCAGATTCAGAGAAAAGCTTGTAGTCTCGAAAGGCAAGTCATCATTGGCTCACTGAATTCACAGCTTTAGAGAAAAGGGATTAGGCAATGTCAGAAGCAAATGTCTAGTATGTATTTTCTAGGTGGTTAGGTTGGTTTTTCAGTTAGTGAATTTTTCTCTGTCTGATTTAGTCATTTTGAATCATAACACTTAGACCACAAAAAGCAAAAAAAAAAAAATTAAGAATCCAGCTCACATTTCACTCCCTTTCCCTTTGGGATGAGAAGACACTAACAGGAGGAATAAAATATAAAATAATGATAATTACTTTCTCTGAGGTTTGGTAACAGCTTTCTCTCCTAACGAAGGTTCAGAAGTAAAGTGACTTCTGTCCCCAGAATCCTCCTTGGGTGGAGCTACCTAAGCTGTTTATTTTAGAAATACTAGAACAGTGACCTCTTTTGCCAGGGACATTCCTTGGAGATTAATGAGGACTGAAGAATGCTAAACATTAAATAAAACATTCCTTTATAAAGCATTTCATTATATATCTATAGGGCTGTCTGCTCCCTGGATGGACAATAATGTGTGAAATGACCTGAACTTCTTGCAAAGAAAAGGTAACTTGTAATTTGAGAGAAATTATTACACGCCAGTAGGTCTGTCTCTTCACAGAGAAGGAACCTACGGGAGAGGGGGAGCTAAAGGGGTTGGTTATGCATGGAGGTGAACAGAAGTCCAGCTAGTTTAGGAGAATGCCTGATCAGATACGATCACCTTAGAGACCAGCCGCTGTGAGAAAGGATGTGCTTACGGCCCCACTCAAGTTAGGAAGCATTCCCAGCCCTCCCGCCTCCCATCTCCTGCAGCTGAAGGGCACAACCTCACTAACGTCTGCATTCAATGGAAGATTCCCCCCCAACAACCATGAGTTAATTTCAGACCAACACTGCATTTTCTGCACGAAGGGAAGGGATCCCTTTCACGGCAATAACATACACAGCACTCTTAGTCCTACCCTTGGAAAACTAACCTCTTCAAAAAGGTAGAATTATTGTTATTTTTTAAATCAAAATTTTACATGCTGGAGACTCATTAGGGGAAAGACAGTGAAATGTATAACTTTTTTTGAAATGAAAAACGACTAATTTCAACGCGGTCAAACATGACCGCCTTTCCCCGTGGTTACAGTTTATACAACAATATCCTCAGGAAAGCTTAGACTTGCCGGCAGAATCAGGACTTGACTCAATCTGAAGGATCTCCTTGGCTTCAGGCGGCACCTGCCAGGTGTGAGCAGCGCAGGTGGGTGTCAGCACACCCAGCCCAGCCCCGGCTAGACTCAAGTCTGTCTCAAGTGCAGCCTGCAAGCACCCTAGGAGCCCTTGCCTCACAAAGAATGTGGTCTGCAGACTGTTAGCTGCTCTTAGGCATTATTACACTCACTGTGATTTGAGCACTTACTGCAATCGTTACTTGCATTAAAGTTCTCAGGATTTTTAAAAGTTCAATACAAGTATTATCCCCATGTCACAGAAGAGAAAACTGACCTGTAAGGAAGGGAAGTTCAGGAATCCTGCCCCGGGTCACTGGGGAACCCCAGCGCACAGCAGGCCCCACGTGATGGCCCGAGAAGCAGGTCTGGCTTCTGGATATGCTTAATTTGGCACACAGACTGTTTTTAAATTTTAGAATTAAGTGTTTTAGAATTGGAAGATTTTAGATATAAATGTAAATGGCTTTCCGCTGGACGATCTAGCGATGCTGACTACACAACTACACATTCCCGAATAACAACAGCTGGAGGTAGCAGCTGCTTCTCTGACTTGAGACCAGCTTGCCAAGGTTCTGCCTGAACCTGCTTCACTTTTTAAATCCCTTTCCCAGGCCCTGAGGCCTTGAGATGTGTGCCCCAGCCCTTTAACCCCTCCCTGTACGTGCCTGTGTGTCAGTCAGGCCGTCCCCCTCTCTCCCCCCCAATTCCTTCCTGCCTCCAACGGGAGGGCGCAACTGGGCCTTTATAAGTAAGAGCTCTCCCCAAAATAAAACCATTGCTTCTAATACTTTTCTACTGATTAGGTTTGATGTTTCAGATCATATAATCATGCAATTAGCCAAGAACTGAAAACATGTGGTTTAGTCTGAAAAAATCATTACCCTGAGAAAATAGAAGCCATCACAGCGCACGTGCATTGATTGGCACCACGGTCCTTGTGCCCCGTCCCCCGCTGGCATCTGCACTCCTGACACTGGAGTTCTAGGACCACCCTCTCCCATTTGGTCCCATCTTCTCCCTCCCACACATGACTGTTCTCACAGTCTCTCTCCCTTTGCAATGTTGCCTCTGCTGCGTGATGTCCATCTCCATGGAAACAAGTCACTAGGTGAGAGAGAGGGAGAGGGGAAAGGAGAGGGAGAGAGGGAGAGAGAGAGCCGGAGCAGGAAGACAGAACAAGACAGAACAAGACAGACGTGGGTCTGAGGCTATGCTGACGGGGCCGTTTCCCCAGCACAGGGTGGACCTGCTGGGGTTGGGATCAGAAAAAGTGACAGTGCCCGGGGCCTGGTGGTCACCCTGAAGCCCAGTCTCAGGAGTCCAGTTCTGCTCAGATTTCTGGCCCGGCTCTTCCCCACGGGATGAAAGACACGCTGGCACACTTGTTCTTTGATGTGTGTGTGCATGTGTGGGCTTCTTCCCGCCTTGGTGTGCACTTTGGCTTGTGTTCTTCTTCTGACCTTCAAATGAAACAGATTTCCCTTGACTCCCTTTGCACAGCTCACTCCACGCCTTGTTCTCCTTTATAGAGAAACTCCTGAGTTACCTGCGCTTTGCCATGCCGGTGCCTCTCCTCCCATGGTCACTGTCATCTCAAGTGCCTCTGCCTCTGCTCCTCCTCCAAAGTTGCCGAGGTTGCAAGAGAGGTTGTTGAGGTCACAGGCGCCCGGCATGTTGCTAAACCCAGTGGTCACATCTCAATCCTCATCTTACTTCACATATTTTCAAGTGGTTTCCAGGAACCAAACTCCCAGTCTTTCTCTACACCAAGGGTCCCCAGCCCCTGGCCGCGGACCAGCACCGGCCCAGGGCCTCTTACAAAACTGCCGCACAGCAGGAGGGGAGCGGCGGGCGAGGGCTTGAAGCTCTGCTCACATTACTGCCTGAGCACGTCCTTCTTCCCCGACCCAACCCCATCTATGAAAAAATGTGCTTCCGCAAAACTGGTCCCTGGTGCCAAAAACGTTGGGGACTGCTGCTCTACATCACTGGTTTCTCTTTTTCACTCTTTGTTTTTGTGGGCTCCTCCACATCTTCCAAACTCTTACCACTGGGATGTCCCAGGGCTTAGTCTGAGGACCTTGGCCTTCTTTATTTCTTCTTACTCCCTTGGTGAGCTCATCAAACGTCATGCCTTTAAGGACCATCTAGAGCAGTGGTTCTCAACCTTCCTAATGCCGTGACCCTTTAATACAGTTCCTCATGTTGTGGGTACCCCCAAACCGTAAAATTATTTTCGTTGCTACTTCATAACTGTAATTTTGTTACTGTTATGAATCATAATGTAAATATCTGATATGCAGGATGTGTTTTCATTGTTACAAATTGAACATAATTAAAGCATAGTGATTAATCACAAAAACAATATGTAATTATATATGTGTTTTCCGATGGTCTTAGGTGACCCCTGTGAAAGGGTCATTCGACCCCCAAAGCGGTCGCGACCCAAAGGTTGAGAACCGCTGATCAAGAGGCTTATGACTCCGGTCTAGGTCTTCGCTCTGAATTCCCGCCAGTACTTGAAATGTAATAGGCTTCTCACACAGAACCTGTCCAGAATTAAACTACTGACCTTACTACTCTTTGTCCCTGCAAGCCTCTTCCTCAGATAGATTTCATCTTCTCAATTATCCAGAATCTGAGAAGTTCTCATCATCTCTACCTCTATGACGATGCCTCCGCACTGTGTCTCAGCTTCTGCCCTGGCCCCGTTACAGGGGTTAAAATCTGATCTCGTCATTTCTGGGTTCCCACATACTCCAAGTGGCTTCTCATTTCCCCCGGGAAAAGCCAAAATCCACAGAATGTCTACAGTGAGGCCTCTGCACTCCGGGCCCCCCGTTACCTGTCTGGTCGCCTTTGTTTGCCCACTCCATGCCAGTCACACTGGCTTCTGTGAACACAAGTACAAAGGGGAGCCTTTGCTTCTGCTTTCCCCTTTGCCTGGAACTCTTTTCCAAGTCCACGTGGTTCACTCCTGCAACCTGAGGGAGGCTTTTTTGGCCACCCTGTTTAACTGCAATTCTGCCTTGTTCCACCTTTCCTTATCTCTCTGCCTTAGGGTATTTCACCTGTAGGTCTTATCATCTTCTAACTTAGTAGTAATAACATCTTTCCGTTTCATTTATTATCTGTCCCCCCAAACCATAATCTTTTGAAGACAGAATATAAAGACTTAGATATAAACACTGATATATAGAAACAGGTAGACAGTTGTCTTTGATGCCCCATTCTGTCATATAGAATACGAGCTGGCACATAGTAGATTCTCAATAAATATTGGCTTAATCTGTGTACAGGATACTACTCGTGAAATCTAATTTGTAGAGATTTGTAAAACAAAATAAAAATACTGAACAATAACAGTATGAAAGTTGCATGAGGGAAAAATTTGAGTGAAAGGTTCTTACATTGATCCGGAGAGAGATTAAGGTAGAAACTTAGAATTTATTCGAGGTGTGTGGTAAAAAGTAGAGGGTAAAAAACAAAACAAAACAAAGAAAAGCACTCCACCACTTAAAACAAAGGTTAAAGAGGAGAAAAATAATAAAAAGAGCTTTTGCACCGTGGGCCCCCTGTTACCTTACAAAAAGTAAGGTGATAAAAGTTCAAACATATCAGTAATTACAATAAATGTAACCGGACTAAATCTATCTTTCAAAAGTCAGAGATCTTATGATAGGTAAAATCTTTCAAACCAGCAAAATATAACTAGATGTTCTTTAAAAGAATCAAATCTAAAACAATAGAACACAGAAAAGGTGAAACTAAAGGGAAGTTAAAAGATATACTAGGCAAATAATATCCCTCAAAAGCTGTGGTAATATAGAACAAAATCACTCTAATGGAACGTGAAGGTCACTACATGATAGTAAAAAGGTTCAGTTCACCTGGAATACGTGACCACTCTTAAGTCGTGGGTCCTAAAATAAAAATCTGTCTAAAAAGTAGCATGTAGGAGAAATAAAAGAAAAAAAATGTAAACATGTTATAGATAGCTTAATTTATGAACTACGTTTAAATACTTTTTTAAATTGTGTATTTGACAGATTTCAGTATTTATTTTTAATTCTTTTCCTACACTGCAACCTGCAGGCCCATGAATTTAAACAGGCCTTACAACACCTATTTAAAAATGGATGCCAGAGTTGGTGTAAAGCAGGCATGTGCGTAAGTACGAATCGTTCCTCACCTCGTCCTTTCTACGGGCGGGCGTGGCACGCCAGCCACGAACACGCCTTCCCCTGCCCAGGCAGCCCCGCCTGGCTGTCAGCCGCTGGGGCCCTCACCTGGATGTGCAGCTGCTTGTCATGCAGGGCCCTCTGTAGTTCCAGGAGGCTCCCCTTGAGGGTTCTCAGCTTCATGGCCAGCTGCTCCGCCTCGTCCTTTGTGTGGGCCTTGCCCTCCAGCAGCAGGTTTTCGTTGTGGGCTGAGAGCTCCGACAAGGCCGCCACCTTCTGCTCTATCTCCCTCAGCATGTTCTAGGAGGACAGAAATAAGGGTGACATTCACACGCCCCGCCCGCCTCTGCAAAGCCCGCTTCTCACAGGGAAGCACAACACTTCCTTTCGTCTTGCATCAAAAGAATGTCTTTTCATGTTTTCTTTTTTAGTCTTTCTACAGCCTTCAAGAATAGTATAAAAACTTTTTTAAATGTCTTCAGCTTCTTGATTTTTCTTTTAAGATTAAATGTTATGTAATAAAAAATATATTGGAAAAACACATGGCAAGCCCATTTGATATCATCAACAGATGAGGAGAAAAGGCCAGGTCTTAGCGCTATCCCATTATTACAATTATGTTATTATTTTACTGTTAGACTGTGATGCTTATGGCTCCTAATAGTAAACACTTCACAACTTTAAAAAGATTCTCTTTTAAAACATTGCTTCTTTGGGTCAATTTTGTTTTCCAGATTGCTATTCTTGTTTCTTGAGTTTTAAACTTATGTTTATTTCTTTCATGATGTATTTTTAACCTTATATTTCTGAAGGTTTTCTTCTGAAATGGAGGCTAATTCCAGAGAAGCAGCAAAATAGTCTCTCTTCTTCCAAGTTAAGATTTAAAACAAAACCAAAACGAACAAAAAAAATTAAACAAAACTAATAGCACACATTTTATTTCCTACAGAAATTGTTCTATTTTTATATTCCTCAACTCTAAACTCTTTGAAAAGCACTTTCTAATTTATCCAGTAATTTTCAACCAAGTAATTTATTAATGAGAAAATATATTTTATTTCCTTGTACAAAATCAGAATTACTGCCATGAGCTTTTAAGAATATAGGTTTGACCCAAAATCTAGAACGAAATGAAAGAATGAATTTTTTAATGAAATGGGGTTTAGAGGATGCTATCTCTGAGGATTATTTTTGAGAAATTAATATAATTCTGTGCCAGAATGATTTTTTCATTAGGCACAGATGGCAAAGTGCTGAGGGTCCATAATACTTTGGGGGGGGGGGCCCAAGAAAACAGTGTAATTGTAATTTCCTTTAAAATCTGAAGAAAAAAATTAGCCTTGGTCGGTGTAGCTCAGTGGATTGAGCACAGGCTTGCAAACTGAAAGGTTGCCAGTTCAATTCCTGGTCAGGGCACATGCCCGGTTGGGGGCGTGGGAGAGGTAACTGATCGATGTTTCTCTCTCACATCAATCTTTCTCTCCCTCTCTTTCTCCCTCCCCTCTCTCTAGAAATAAATAAATAATATCTTTAAAAAATAAGAAATAAAATCAAAAGAAAAGGATGAATCTACCTTGGATTATATTAGTCTTTGTACCAAAGCAGTTGTAAAACACAAATATAATTTTTTGTATTTTTTATAGAAGAAGGCACCCATGGAAGCAACATGCTTAGAGCCCCAAACATCATAATTTGGCCCTAATTCTGTGTAATAGCCACAGTTATAATTAAACAACTGGTTCAAATATTAGATTTGAGTTGACCAAAGAACTGTTTTTATATTTGTTTGATTCCATTTGCTCCTAGCTTCTAAAAATATTGCCAAGAGACCATCTTAGTACTTTGTAAAAGTCCTGAAATACATTATTTAAATTATGGACTTATGTATAATGATAAAAATAGAGGTATCCAAAGGGGAGAAGTGGGAGTACTGATAAGATATTTTGAAATGCTAGCGCATGTGGTAGTTTCAAGTGCTAAAAGGAAATGCTAAAAATAGGTGTTTCTTTTCAGAAGGAAACTTCAGAAAATATGATCTAAAGACTATAAAACACACACTGGCCTGTGGCTTTCTACTGTCTAGGATCGACACAGAGAATAATAATGCCTTGAATACACATGGATAAGTTTGCCCAAGGAATTTAAAAATTCAAACTGTAAGGATCAATGTTACAATAAATCTCAAATCATAAAAGAAATGACCAAAATGGATTACTACACATTAAGAAAAAAGATAATGGTCATTAATTAATGGTTTTTGTGTATTTCCTCTGATCCTAAATGGGATATATATGAAATCACGCTTACTGATATTTAACCCTGCAGATTAGGTAGGATTTTCTAGAGCCTTGTTGGTTAAATGAAAGAGCTTTTAGGACATGCATCACCCATGTATGAAGAATAATATGTTCATAATCTTTGAAATTCAATGATTGGCACATGGAGATAATTATAGATATTCTCTACACTTATACATGTGTTTGAAATTTTTCAAAACAAAGAAAAATAATAATATAACAATAAAACCTTTTTGTCATTATCCCTTATGTTAATTCCAAGAGACCACACATCACAGAAAGGAAATTCTCTGCTCCAAACAGACAACCCTTCTGTGTTCAGTCTACCTGCCTATAACTGACAGTTTTTCCAAGTTTTCCAAAAAATGTATCCGAATTAGAACCAAAATTTCAACAAAGCACCTAGGAACATCTCCTGCTGTGTATAGCCTCACTCTTATTCACTGACACGAATTCTCCTCATTGGCTTTGTATTTCTTATTTGCTCCACATATAGTCTTTCTAAAAATTTCCTTTAGGTAGTTGAAGATTTTCTAAAGATTAGGAACTACTGGTAAAATTTTTCAAAAGGCAAAGTTCAAGTGTGACTTTCATTTACGCTTTTATAAGATATTGCTTTTCTACTCTCTAAATATGTAAAGTATATAGGTTGTGAAAAATCATATGTCCATATTAAGCCTTTTTACCGTTACTTTTTCACATCGAAAAACGTGCTTTGTGGGGCCGACATATTTCTTTGAGATGATTTCTGTACCTGGCAGTCCACCAGCTGGGCCTCCATGTCCATGGGCTCCTGGGAGGCGCTCAGGGCAACATCCAGAGTGGCCTTCGTGCTTAAGAGCCAGTCGTCCAGCTTGTCGACTTCAGAGCGGTACCTCTGCAGGGCCTGCTCCTGTCTCTGTTCCTCCAGCTGATCATTTAACTTCTCCTAATGAATGAAGCAGAATGTCATACGGATCACCCTGAGGTAAAATCAGGAGGATTCAAAACAACAGAGCAATGGTTCTCAGCCCTGGCCGCACATCGCAACGAACTGTGAAACTGCAAAAAGAAAGCTATTCTTGAGCCACATACCAGAGAAATAAATCAGAGGTTCTGGACGTGAGTCTCAAGATTTATATTTTTAAAAGGCCTCTCTGATGAGTCTAATGTGCACCTAGAGTTTAAATATTCCTAAATAATACACCTGCGGATCAGGCAGATAACGCGAATGATGAAAATTGACCAAGGATTAGAACAAAGCAATGGCATAAGATGGTTGGTAAATGGAAATAGGTACATGGTTTAATGGCTGGGGAGACTGTAGGGAGTGGTGAGGACTGTGACAAACTGAAGAACACTTGGTCCACCTAAAAAGGCAGCATCATGCAGTTGCAGGCAGTTGATTCCCTACAAGAAGAGGTGGCCCAGTATTACTAGTTTCTTGATTAAAAGCAGAAATTAATTTTGTTTTGGTTAGACTTCTGTTTTTTTTAAATGATGGTAAAAGATTCATATTTATTTATTTATTTTTTAATGTTTTTTATTGATTATATTGTTACAACAGTTCCAATTTTCTCCCCCTTGTTCCCCTCCACCCAAAAGATTCATATTTAAAAAAATCAAAACAAATCACTTTATTTTGAAACTCCACAAATGTTTCATAGAGTGACTGGGGACAATATTAATAAATTAAAAAGTTAATTCTTAAGAAAAGGTACTCTAAATACCTTACTGTAAAAATTATTTTATTAATAATTTATTATTATTTTAAATTAAATTTTAAAATAGTTTAAAATAAAGTTTAAATAGAGCAGACTCATTGATTTTAAATTTCTTCCAAATAAGAAATATACAAATATATGATCTGACTAATCTTATAATAGGTAAAACTAGAAAGAGCCTACACACCCAACAATAGGACCATGGTTAATTTAATAATAGTATAGTCTGCAGCTAAATAAAATAGTAAGTTCATGTAATAAGATGTGTATTGAGAACTAATAATGTCCCAGAGGTATGAGGAGACAGACACTCTAAAGGTCTTTATAGAGTCTCGGTCTAATATTATATATGTTTAGGGCCAGCAATTACAAGAGGAAAAATAATAAATTGTCATGAATCATCATGCTTAAATTGGCTAACAGTGACTAAAGATTTATTCTTCACAGCATTAGTGAAGTGCTCTTACTTAAACATAGCAAACCATTCTGCAAGCCTTCTGCAAGGATTCTTCACAAGGCCCATGTCTCCCCAGTATTCGCTTTCTACATTCTTGATTTTTCTGCTGAAACGAGGCAGGGTTAGGGGGGTGAAGAGATGTATTCACAGCAACACACTGACTCAGGGCTCTGTTCACAAGACCCTCTCTGAGACACCAACCCAGCTTCCATTGAGTGAGGAACAATAAAACCACAGGACACTTAAGTTACCCAGACACAGACACTTGTTAACACAGCTCCAAGAGACAGACGTGAGGGCCTTCAGAGTTACTTGTTACCTCCAAAAGCTGTCGTTTCCCCGATGCTTTCATCTTGATGGTGGACATTCGCTCGGCTAGGACGGTAAGTGTGGACTGTAAGGCCAGCTGTTCCGCGGGGTCACGCTCTGGGGACCGGGACACCAGCTCGCCTGCGAGAGACGCCTGCAGCTCACTGATTTCATCTTGGAGCATGAGAATCTCATCCATCAGGGCCTGCAGGGAAGGCTGGGGTCACACTCATGTACGCATTTTGGGGGGACTGAGAAATCCTGTCATGGACTGAGTCTCACATCAGTTGAGATTAGTGGATATATTTCACAGTTAGTCATTTAACCAACAAAGAGGGGGCTACTAAGCCAAGTCTCAAAGCGAAAATACCAGACTAAATGTCAGAACATTTCTGATTTCAAAAGCGTTCCTGTCACTAATTTAAATCAATTTGAATAATTTAATAAATCTTTCTAGTTTCTAGTAGGCTCATCTATAATCTGAAAGAGGTATGCCCAATTACTGTTTGCATTCACAAGTCTATGTTGAAGATAAAACTCATCATTTTCTTCCTCAACATGAATTCTTCCACTCCAAGTTTCCCGAAGCCTGAGACAGCCACGCATTTTAATCCCCAACTCACCTTATACAAGAAAGGAGAAATCTGTCACCTGGTCCTGTGTCATGACCCTCTCCTCATTTTTCTCCTTTGTTTCCCAACTCTAAAATTTCAAGTTTCACAGGACTCATTTCCAGCCCCCTTTTCTCTCTTCACAGCTCCTCCCAGGTGAAGTCCATTCCCAAGGCTTTAAATGGTTTCTAAGGCTGAAAGCTTCCAAAGGCACCTCCCTAACCCAGACATCTGTCCTCAGTGCCAGGCTTGTTTATTCAACACACACATGTCATGGGCGGTTCCATGCTATAGTGTGTCAAGACTGCTTCCTCTCCAGTCTTCCCCACCCCGGCAGAAGGTACCACCCTTCTTGGCATGGCTCTGCCTCCAGACGTAGGAGTCATTACTCACACTTTCTCAGTTCCCCGGCTAAGTCCCATCCCACACCAAATGCAGCTGCTTTTATCTCCCAACTACACCTTGTGTATCTGTGCACCTGCTCGGCCCCCACCTGAAGTCACAGCCAACTCTCCCACCTGAATTGCTCTCACAGTCTATCGCTGGAACTCCCTGCTCACATTACTGCCTCTCCAGTCTGCTCTTCGTGAAGTCATTAGTGTGAGCTTTAAAAGGGTAAATCATATCCTCTTACTCCCCTCCTTTAAAATACTCAGTGGCTTCTTGCGTGTAAGATAAAGTCCAAGCTCCTTCCCTTCCTTGGACAGTCTCACCCACCCAGCCCCCCCACCCCCGACCCTGCCTCTGTCCCTACACTCCCTTCTAGCTCATCCATTCCTGCCTTCCGGAATAGTTACTCCGGGACCCCAAGCAATTTATGTGCAGTAGCAAGGATCCTGTTTTCCTGATTCACATCTCTCAGTTATACACACTTTTATTTTCCATTTTCCATGATTTGGGACTCGCTCTGTAGCTGTAGGCTTGGCAGGAAAAGTTCTTATTTAGGATTTAAATGGTGTGACAGGAACACAGGCCTTACTGCAGAGGGGGCTTTGGAGCTGCCGATCCTGCCCAGTTTCCCGCTCCTCTGCAGGACTGCCGGCTTCACTGTAGGCACAGTGCCTCCTCATCGCAGGCTCTCAATAACTATTTTTTTTTTTAAACAACAACAAATAAACCTTCTCTTTCCCTAATAACATGTCATCATGTTAAACTAGTTTTTTATATAAACAGTTATATCCACATTATTAAACACGCATAGAAAGTACAGACTTCATATGCAGCTCTATGAATTCTTACAAACCACGCATACCCACTTATGCTTCTACCACCCGATCAAGAAACAAGAATGTCCCCAGGACTCTACAAGCCCCGGGACCTCCTTCCTGTCACCACCTACCCCCTTCCCAAAGATCACCAAGGTGCTGGCTTGTAAGCGTCATGGACTAATTTTGTCTGGTTTTGAGCTCTGTGAAAATGGAATCTCACCTGATGTGCTGTTTTGTGTCTGGCTTTTTTCGCTCCATCATGACTGTGAAAGTGTCTCATGTTGTTGTATGGAGCAAGGGCTGATCACTGTCATCGTGGTAACATGTGCCACAGTCACCTGGTTTGTGGCTCTTTTCCACTCAAGACTTTCTAGTGGGTGTATAGTCGTAATCACGTTGTACTTTTAACCTGCATTTCCCTGATGAGTAATGAGCACTTTTTCTTGTGCTTACTGGCCACCTGAATATCCTCTTTGATGACTACCTCTTAAAAACCCTTTGCTCATTTTCTATTGGAGTCCTTCCTTTTCTTGTTGATGTGTGGGGATGTTTGTGTACACTGGGTAAGAGTGCCTGTTGCCCTGGCTGGTGTGGCTCAGTTGGTTAGAGCATCACCCCCATGAGCCAAGGTTGTGGGTCTGATCTCCCATCAGGGCACATACAAGAATCAACCAATGAATGCATCAATAAGTGGAACAACAAGTCAATCTCTGCCTCTCTCTCTTTCACTGTCTCTCTAAAATCAATAAATACATTTTTTTTTTTCTGGAGGGAAATGGTAATGGAAAAAAATACAGTAGTCCCTCTCTATATCGCAGTTCACTTATCATGGCCTCACTGTATTGCAGGATTTTTAAAAATATTATATTTAATTATTTATCGTGGATTTTTCGCTGTATCGCTGGATTTTGCGGTATTGTATACGTATGTTGTTAAAGTTTCGTAGGTTTAAATGTGTAGAATATGTTTAAGAACATAAGTAGTGTTTATAGAAGTGTGGAAGCCCTCGCTGCTGTGGCTCCGTGGATTGAGCATTGGCCTGCGAACCAAGTGTCGCTGGTTCGATTCCCAGTCAGGGCACATGACTAGGTTGCACAACAGGTCCCCAGTTGGGGGCATGTGAGAGGCAACCACACAGTGATGTTTCTCTCCCTCTCTTTCTCCTTTCCCCTCTCTCTGAAAAAATAAAATAAAATAAAATAAACAAACAAATTATTAAAAAAAAAAAGAAGTGTGGAAAAAGTTAATAAGGGAGTGGGAATGGTTAATAAGGGACTGGGAACAGTTTATAAGTGTCTGGGGAGGGTTTATAAAGCCTTAAAATATATATAAATACTAAAATAAATGTAAGGTTCCTACTTCATGGATTTTCACCTATTGTGCGGGGGGCGGGGGCGGGGCAGGTGTCTAGAATGTAATACCTGCAATAAGTGAGGGAATACTGTACAATAAAGATTAAACTTAAAAACAAAGTGTCTGTGTTTCTTTTGGTTCTATGTACTGCAAACGTCTGTTTCCATTCTATGATGTGGGTGTCCCTTGATGGGAAAAGACTTGCTTGATGGTGCCTTTGCATAAACAGAGGTTCTGAATTTTATTGCAGCCCGATACACGTCAGTATTTTCTTCCACTGAAGAAGTTAAGGCTTTTGGTGTCTTATTTAAGAGATCTTTGCCTACCTCCAAATCATGAATACATTCTCACATGTTATCTTCTAGAATAATGTCTTTCAGAGTGTGGTCCAAGAAATGGTATTAGTGTCCAAAATGTTTGTCACCAGTTCATGGCGAGTTAAAGATACCGTGGGTAAGTGTCAGGAAACTTTTATAACAACTTAATGTTGACATAATATCCAAGCAGTATTTTATTTCATTTTACTAACATACTGGTCTGTGATGAGTTAGAAAGTTTAAAATAATTTTAAATTATTCACTACAGATAGTCTGAGAAGAACTGTTTTAAAACTTTTTCTTTTACCTTCACATTTAGATCTACAATCTACTTGAACTTAATCTTTGTGTCCAATGTAGGTAGGGGTCAAAATATTTTTATATGGATATGGATATTACCCTGCATTAGTTACTTAGAAATTATATATTTTTTATTCAGTATTTTGCAGTATAATTTTCAACATAAGCCAAGTGTCTCTGTAGATGTGAATGTGCTTCTGCTTCTAATTCTGTCCATTGATCTATGTGTCTGTCTGTGCCAATACCACACTTTCATAATCACTATAGCTTTATAAGTCTCACTCTCTCACAGGACACATCCTTCAACTTTCTTCAAGGTTGCCTTGGCTCTTCTCAAGCCTTTCAAATGTCAATATATATCTTTTCATGCATTTGTGATATATTTTAGAATTACTTTTCAATGGTATGAAAGAACTTACTGGGATATTTTAATGGGATTGTAATGAATTACGGACTGATCTTACTTATTATACTCAAAATGCTTTCGTCCAGTACATTATTTTCTACTACTTTATAATAATTGCTTGGTGCTTGATTGCCGAAAGTACGAAATAATGCATATTTTTTGGTCTGTTTAAAGGCTGCTCCATAACTAGACTGACCCATTGTCTTTTTCTTCATTGATCTGTTGTACAAGCAAGAAGAGCCCCTGACTGCTTCACACCATGTTCACTCTCATTCACGCCTTTACTCACACATATGTTTATAGTGGCTACTACCTGGCACTCCTGTTGCCATTCACAATTTAAAAAATCCGTATCTCCCAAAAGACCTGTAAGAGCTTCCTTTTATCTACTTCCCACCACTGTACCCCACAACCACATTTTTTTTTTATATATTGGCAATTCATTTGTCCCCAAAAGCAGACTTTTAATCATTTATTAGTGAGAAAGTTCATCTATTTTAGCTGTGCACATAGTAGGTGCTCAACAGATCTAACCGAATGAATTCTAATGCTTGATAGAGAAAACATGTGAGTCATGAAAAAAAAAAGTCCCCTCATTTAATCTGAGTGGATTTGACCAATCAACTGTGCAATGAAGTCACCAGCTTCCGTTTCCTGCTCACAGGGTTCTAAAGCAGCTCTCTGAGTGTTCGGAAGTACGCAGTGGGAGAATCAGGAAATGAAAGATTCTAGAACTATGAATTTCATCCTGTTAGAGTCAAGCCTCGCTATGCATGCTTCTGTTTACTCTCAAGAGAGAGTGCATGTTTTTGGAAGACAGCTCTAGTTTTTGACTGCAAGACCCAGCAGTCACGCTTACTGGAGTGAAGTTTTCTCTTCGGGTGATGAAAATAAATTTGAAACCAGAGCGAGGGGGCAGTTATGTGACATTGTGAAAGTACTAAATGCCACAGAGTCATATGCTTTAAAATGGTTAATTTTATGTGATATGAATTTCACTTCACTTAAAAAAAACATAGGCCCAGCAGTCCAGTACGCCTTGACCCATAGCTCTGTCTCAGCTGGTGGCCAGCTGTTCGCCTACAACATCTGACTCAAAAAGAAGGAGAGGAAGACAAAAATGCAAGTCTGTGGTTCTCCGACTTGTGGTTAGAAGGGAGGCGTGTCCACGACACTTTCGTGGTTTCGAGAGCTACCTTGCGCTTCTCTAAAATGACTCACTGCCGAGAGAACATGGGGCTTGTGTTTGGTTCAACACCAAAGGCAAACATGAAGTTCACTGTGACTTTTGGAACTATTTACATCAGCATAGTTCATTTCAAACGTTGAGTTGTTGTAGATATGAAAACAAAACCAAAAGAACCCCAGAGCTCGGTCTACTTTCCCGCACTGAGCTTAGCGTGCCGACGACAACACATGCCTACGAAGCATTAGCTGCCCGGGACAATGGAGACGCCATCACGGAGGGCTTAACGCTCACAACAGCAGCCACGGGACAGCTTATGAACCACACGCGTGTCTCAGAATTAAATCTCTCAGACCATTTGGAGAGGATAGCAGGAAAGTCACAGTGTTCCACCCAAACTCGGTACATTTAGATAAGGGTTTAAAGTGTAGGGATTCAGTTAGCTCTTAGAAGAAACATGAATACTTTCAAGAGAGTGTTGGGAAAAAAAATCATAAGTGAAGTGTTTTTATTAATTTTTAGGAAATATAAAAAGCATACTGGACTTTCTTACCCATGTTCAGTTGGAATTTAGAAACAGTAATTCTACCGTGGTGCCTGGAATTTTTAAGTACCATTCCAGAAGCTAAAAACCAGTTTAGACATTGTGATCCCATTAGCTTCTCATGTGGGCAGCTCTGTCCCAGAATTTGTAGAGCTTTGGTGCTGATAGCAAAAGTATGTCAGATGGAAAATGCCAATTTTGTGACTACATGAGAAATTACACATTATTAATTTTTATTTCTATTTTTAATTAGGAACTCTAGAATGTCATCAGACAAATCACAGGGAAAATCACCAGGATCCTGTTTTCAGAGTTCCTAAATCTTGTGGGACCCAGTGAAAGCTTTTGGGGAGCTGCCTTCCGTCACCTGGGCTACAAGAATGATAGGCCTTGAACAAAGGCAGAGAGGACCAGAAAGCAGAGAGGTTGAACTATGTCAATCCTCACCAGAAACACAGGCTTCTGCTAACCTAAGCCAATGACACTCAAATTCCCTCAGCTCCAGCCTCTGGATAATGTATGCCAAAGTCCTTCTGGAGGTTGAAAGGGAGCTGCGAGGGAATGGGGAGAAGTTTCCTGGCCCCTCCGGGGACAGGTGGGCATGCCTGATGGGGGGTGGAGGGCAGCATGATAGACAATACACCCCAGAGAATACAGTCTCCATGGAAACCCCCTTCTGAGGACAACGAGGTGGGCTTGACAGTTAGAAAACGGGGTATCACTTAAAGAGGACCGTGGTGCTCAGAGGAACACTGCATTGGAATAGTCACCAGCATCCCTGACTGTCCTCATGGTGGGTTTGGTCTGGGTAATGAAGGTTAATTTTAATGTGAGATAGTCATAACACCTTCCCCCAAACCAGACTGACTATGGGTGACTTTGGAAGAGCAACGTGACCCGCAGAAGGTAGTTTTACCAAAATAAGGCCTCAAATGGCTGATAGGGACTTTGATCTCTACCTAACAAAGTTACAAAAGTGTCAAAAACCTGAAATCATATTTCTAACTATGCTGTCTTTAGACAAAACATTTTTTATTTTTATATTATATGGCAAGGTCCTATTTTGTAAAAGTATGCGATTTTATCTTAGATTAACACACATGAACATACAATATATTTCAAGGTTATCCTGGGTTCTAAACCTATGTAACTGTAACTTGGGGGAAAGAGAAAGAGTTTCACTCTTAAAGCTGACAACCTTCCCAGTACTTGATACACATATCACATCATGCTTTTATAGCTCTTAATTTGCATCTAAAAATACCTTCCTTTTCTTCTGCTTTTTATAGGGTTGTCACATGCTTCTGAGTTCTGGCCGGGACAGGCAGCATTTCCCCATATCACGGTGACTGAACATTTAGGTGAATGCATACCTCCACAGCCCTGCGCCTCAGTTATACCTGACTGTGCATTAAAAGTACACCTAACAATAAGCTAAAGCATTAATCAGGTTTTAATATACATGCGTTCTTATCATGCATCTTCAATTGATGAATTTTTAACAACGGCTTTCTGAGTGAGGTTGATGTCACTGTCTCTGTTTCTCACATAAAGCATTGTTTTGCCTAGTTTACATCACCTTTTAAAAAGGGAGTCAAGTCAGGGACAATCACAAGATTATAATTAGAACCCCTTATTCTTCAACTGTTTCTCTGCTCATTGACATCTGAGTTACCGCTGGACACATACTGGCTAAGTTGCTTAAAATAATACCCAGAGAAGGTAGATGAAGGTATGCATTATTCTTATAAGTTTTCAACAAAATAAAAATAAAGTGGCCACTAAAAGGAGATACACATTGCATTATAAAAGTAAAAAAGCAACATGGAGGCCTGTGATTTTAATTAGATTCAAGGTCTCAATTTCCTTTTTTTCCTCTTAGATCCCTCCCTGAAGCAGGAGTGGAAACTACCACTCTTTGGAATCTTGTTTACTCTGTAAGAACTGGTAGAGTAGAAAAAAAAAAAAAAAAACGTCAGTCTGCTCTCCCAAACACAAGTCTGGCTGGTGACCCGTCACAAGAGTGCACCTACTTAATCATGCAGGAAACTGAAGTCATTGCTATTTTTACCTGATGTTCGGCCATCTGGCTTTCTGGACTCCTGCCCGGCTCTGGATTCTCACTGAGCTTCATCTCGACAGCCTCCATTTTTGTGGAGATGGACTGCAGGGAGTCCTGGTACTTCTGCTGGCGTTCCAAAGCTTCGTAAAGTGTGCGCTGCTTTTCACTGATCTAAAGAAGAAGAGGGGTGTTACCAAACGTCCCTAGCCCCTTATCATCTACATTAGGACACTTCTTTCCTCACCACTTTACCTCTGTGGCCTAACAGAGGGTATTCAACTGTGCACAGGATGTGTAAGCTCTAGGCATGTATTGCATAAGACACCTGCTAAGGCAACTGCTGTCTGGTGGGCCCAAGCAATTCCACGGTTCAGTGGCTCACCACGTTCTTTAAAGTTTCCCAAGAACGCTGAAGATCATCCAGCTTGGCAGTCGCAAATGGCTCCAGTCCTGGTTCGTGGAACTCCTGCGCTGGCAACATGCTGGGGTGAATCCTTGCGGCATCTGTCTGCAACCTCTCAGGAGACAGGGCTTGGTAATAAGCAATATCCTATGGGTGAAAAGCACAGCACCGGAGTCAAGGGGAAGACGGAGTTCAGGTTCACATGCTATGTGTGCTATCTGTCATGTGGAGGACAGGAGTAGGATTCCCATCTGTCCCAGGGGCTCCAAACTGTTAACCGGAGTATACTCTTGTGTCAAGAAGAATATAAAAATCATATCAAAGCCCATTCTAGTTGCTTTAGAATTTCATTTTATATTTTAAAAAATCAACAGACCAATAAAAGGTGCCAAAACTCATTCTTAATTTGTATTTGGTAAAATGAAAATATAAAGGATCAAAGTTGTACACATATTTAAAGACTGATTTACTGCAATAGCAAAAAAAAAAAACCAAACAAACAAACAAAAAAAACCCCTAAGTGGTCTTCTCTAAACATTCCCTAAAATGTTGTTTAATAAATTAAGTGTTGAATAATTTTTTAAAATGCTTGCTTTAAATGAAATTAAATCTCTAATAAGTAATTTTTCAGGTATAGCCAGGTCCTCAATATTTGAGAGCTCAGTATTCATAGAAATTAATTTAAATATTTTAATATCAAATAAGAGAAAAATATTGGGGAAGTTAAAACTACTCTAAGAAACAAATAATGAAAAAAGTTTTCCTCTAATCAATTCCTGGAAAGTACACAAAAAATTAATCAAAGTGAATTATGAAAAAAATAGGCTTTTGAATTATTTTTATTTCTTGGGTTATAAGTAATATTACATATTTTATTAGTATTGATGATGGAATCTATATCAAGACATAAAATTCATGTGTTTCCAATTGTTTCTATAATTATTTATTTATATACTAATAGAAATTGAATTGGTGAGTAATGTTTACATTCTGGAAATTGCTATTATAAAGTTCACTATTGAAGAAAATCATGTTAATTTAAAATATCTGAGCCTTGTAGATAATAATGTCTTGGTAAAAAGTAGTGACAAAGGTCCCAGCCACCTGAGAAACCAAGGTTGTGGCAGGAAGGGGCCTGCTGGTTGGGGGTCCGGCGAAGGGCAGAAGCAGGGTCACGGCGTGGGATGCACTCAGACGGGAGCCTGACACCTGAGAAGTAAGGACACCTGAGATCCCAGCTGACATTCTCTTCCTACACAGCATATAATTGGAGCAAGTCGCTCACATATCATGCACTGGTTCCCTCCTCTGCACAACACTGGGTGTCTCTGAGGATTCGATGAAGTCACATGTGAAGGGCCACGAGACCTCCTAACTATGCTGTTGCTCTTGCTGCAGCTCCAGATAAGTCCCAAACACCTACTGATGACACAGGAACCTAGAGACGGACTCCTCTCCGTTCCTGACCCCTTGACCATCCTGGGTAGATTACTTGGGTATCTGTGGTCCTTTAATAAGCTCATATCCATTTACCTTCGTGCACCTCCAGCTCACTTCAGTCCTCCACAGCCCTGATAGCCTGTCATCACCGAATGGGTTCACCCCACATGGATTAGTTACATCGAAAGTTACTTAACCCTTTCTGTTGCCAACACCTTTGTTTCCTGTGTCCCTTTGACCTCCGCTTTATCCCCTGGGAAAAGCCCAGCCAGGACTTAACCTAACTTTACTTTCCAGAGCGCTCGGACAAACACATACACGTACACACAGACCCGCAACGGAAGCTTTCCAAGTCCTGAAGTTCTTCAATTTCCAAAAGCCTGTCTGCATTCACTCCCCTTTATCTGTCTTATGCTTGCTAGCTTCCTTGCTTTTTCAAGAGTCTCTGTCTATTAATATCTCTCCCTCTCTACTGGCTTTCTCCTCAGCCTGGAGTCAAATCTTTCCCCTAGGAAACACCTACAAACACTCGTTCTTCCAGAACTATTTTCTTGCAGGATATCATCTATTAAAAATTTTCACAGATCACATGGTGATAGATCATCACACGTGACTATACCAGCACACGCATGCGTGATCACCATTTCTTCCTTTCCTCCATTTCACTTCATAATCCATCTTCTAAAAATGGTAGTTGACACTTGACGCATTCACTTTTTCTCCCTCAATCTACTTCCAAATTCATAATTGAGCGTCGGCCCCGATGACTCTATGGAAATTGTTCTTGCATCATCATCATTGATTCTTCTCTACGGAATAAAATGACTGTTTTTTCAAACTTTCTCTTGCTTGACCTCTCAGGAGCCATCCTCTTGGGAAACACATTCATTTCATCTCTGTCTTCTCCACTCTGCCATCCCGCTTTTTTTTATCATTTGTAGTTTTTCTCCATGCGGTCTTCAACATGGGTATATTTATAAGCTCCCTACTCACATAGAACCCCTGGCTGGTTTGGCTCAGTGGATTGAGCGTCGGCCTGCGAGCTAAGTGTCGCTGGTTCGATCTTCCAGTCAGGGCACATCAGAGAAGGAAAACTCTGACTCCAAAAAACCTCCACTGCCTTGCGGCATACCTCTTCAGGGGAAAGGCTAAAAGAGTAAACCCCGACAGAAAATCCGGAGCCGGAGTCCCTAAGGCGGTTTGACGTTGTAGTCAACACCGGCAACTCCTGCGGCGCACCTGAAGCCAAGCTGTATTGACTCCGTCTTTCCCTTGGACCCTTCAGCTGCGAAGAGAGGGGGGGTCTGCTGCATGGGCAACAGCAGACCCTCCATATCACCCTGCCCAGGCTCTGTAGCTTCAGCTCCACTGGAGAGGACACTCCAGCGTCATCGCAAGATGTCGATTCAACACGGGAGGAGACAGATACCGTGTCACTCCCGAGTCGGACTGCACAGCCATTCTCGGCGGTGCAGATAGACTCTTAAGAAGCTACACCATCGTCTCTCGAGACGGACGGCTGCCGACGACTCACATAGACAGTTGTGCATGTATATTCCATAGTCTCTTCCAACTCAACATTTAAAAAACAATCCAGAATGAGAAACCAACTTAGGACAAAATGAGAAAGTATTATCCATCTTTCGCTTAAGCTATAAACGTGGGATTTATTCTCTATTCTTCTCTCCCTCGCTACCCTGCTTGTCAGGATGAAGCTGTATGGATGCACATAAACTCTTGCACAGCACTGTTCAAATTCTCATTACAGCACCAACTTCTTCCTTTTTTTTTAAATTTGAATATTTTTTTAAATTTATTCTTTTATTTATTCATTTATTATATTTTAGAGAAGGGAAGGGAGGGAGAAAGAGACGGAGAGAAACATCAATGTATGGTTGCCTCTCGCATGCCCCTAGCTGGAGACCTGGCTGGAGACCTGGCCCACAACCCAGGCATGTGCCATGACTGGGAATCGAACCAGCGACCATTTGGTTCACAGGCCGGTGCTCAATCCACTGAGCCACACCAGCCAGGGCAGGACCAACTTCTTGATTCCCAGGTTGCAAATGGGCAGCCCACAGACTGCCTCTGGCCTGTATATGTGTTGCTTGGCTTATATAGTATTTTAAATTGTTTTAATTTCTTTACTGAGAAAAGGAGGATTTCATAAGAATCAAAATTTGTGACTTCTTTTGCAAATCAGAAGATAGAAAAGACTGGACTCTGTGTCCACGTGACTACAGGAATTGTAACAGAGAAGAGGCCGCCTCCTTTATGTGGGGGGCTGTTGTACAGGTGGCCCCGGTCCCCCTGCTGTTTCTCTTGGTTACATCACAGGTCTGGGCCTGGCATCAGACTGCAACTTCTGTCCCTAACCAGCTTCCCTGGCTCTGATTTTGTGCATCTCCATTCCACTGTCTATATTCCTCCAGGATGATCCGTTCTGAAACTGAATTCTCTGTACCTAGCTCCTACTCAAATTTCCTCAGTGTTGTTAAACTATTAGGTTCTGGGTCAAGTTCAAATTCTTTTGTGTGGCATCCAAGGTCGTTCAGGATGTGTTTCCTGCATCCCTCCCAGCTTCGTTTCTCTCCTTGCTTCTCCAAACCTGTGGCCTTGGGCCATTTTCCTTCCTGACACCACCCCTTCCTCATGTGGTTCCTTCTGCCTGAAAAATTCACCTCACCCTAGGACACTCGAGTCACCTAACCTGCAAGCTAATGGGCGCCATCCTTGATCCACATTGAAGTCCAGCCTCATTTTGCTGCTTCCTCTATGTGCCCCCTAAACACTGTTCCCTGTCATCATAGATGTGTCCCACGCTATTATAAAATTGTGTGCCTGCCTCTCACAGACAATGAGCTCCATAAAGGAGAAATGCCTTTCGTCTTTGACCCTGAAGAAATAACAGCCAGACATACACATACATAATGAATGACACAAGAGTACTTCTTCAAATCTATGATTTTATATATATTTATACACTACTATTACTGTCTACAAGGGGAAGGTTGCTATAAATGTTGTAAACATTTTAAGCTAAGTGTTCTATTATAAATAAAGAAGGCCTTTCAAAGAGCTAGAATAAAATAAATTTGATACCAAAACATCTTTTCCCTGACTCTTGGTGTGTAATTTCAAGGGTGTGCGTGTATGGCTCAAGCCTGTTAGATGGGAATGACAACTCCTTTTCTTTTTTTAAAAAAAAAGGATTTGAAAATATATCATCTTTTGTAGATGAATAACTTGGATCTGTTTGGGGACTACACAGAATCAGTAACAAAAATCTATCAGTCCTTTAACTTCTAGATAAAGGCAACATTTGTCATAGCGAGGAATCACACTTAGCAATATATATGTTGTTGCTTGTGTGCCTAAGTTATGAGACTTGTGATCCAGTAGATCCCTAAAAAAAAAAAATTTGGTACGTTTAACAACCAACATCACATTTAAATTTTTTTCACAATTCTGGGAAGGAAGTAGCATTGCTTCCCATTACAAATGAGGGGGCGGAGGGACTTCCCAAGCAGGTTCAGCTTAGAGGAGGAAGAGCTGGAACCTGCTCTGAGCTTTAACTTGCAGCCCTGTGCACTGCGGCCCTTTCAAACCTCAGCTCTTCCCAGGAGCTGACGTCTTGGCTGGCTTCTAAAGGGATCAAGAAGCCTGCAGCCAATTCTGGGGCTGCTTCATTATTTCTACCTTCAAGCAAGCAGAACTGTTATGACATGACAGCTAACAGCTATTGTCAGAGACAGCACACAAAGGGGGCGATCAGTCAGTTTTATAAGAGAGACCCACTTACAGAAGCAGCGAGCTTTTTCCCAAAACCTTTTTTTAACAGATGCGATTTTATAAGGCAGTTATATTTGGCTGCCCCTTGAGACAGCTGTGCACATTCTGTACAGTGTTTTGAGTCTGAAAACTGGAACTTTATGTGGATCCTGAATGTTATCCTCGGTGTCCAGACACAATTTTGTAAATCCGGTGCATCACTGACCATGTTGCATTCCTTTCTCTTCTCTGACTTAGATGGCAGGAGGCCGTAAATGATGGGGTTGATTTGAACAACACCAAGCATAAGACTCTTGCTTTTTAACAGCGTCCTCCTAGTAGAGCTGCCTAACATAAACTAAACTAACAATGCCTAAAGGAATTTGTAGTATCACATATGAGTATGCTAACAATGTGATTTATTTGATGGTTTCCTGGGGCAGGGGTGACAAATGAGATTAAAATAAAGCATAGTCTCCCTCATAATTTGGGGATTTGACTGAACTTGACAGGTAAAGTAATCATTAGAAAAATGTCTGCACATTTTATCACTGACATGGTGCTTTCAAATTCATCGAGAGACACCTTTCATGTAGCGTTGAGACATAATTTTAGAAAAAGGGGTATTCTTCCTACTGCATTAATGTCAAAGTCAGTGTTCATTGTTCAATTTGGAAATTTTAAGAAAATTAACCATGCATTTTTTATTTTCTATTCAATAAACAGCTGACTACAGCTGTATCTCTCTGATCCTAATAATACCCATGACCACAGGGAAGAACACACTCAGGCAATGAGTAATATATATTTTAAAATCAGAATTTGGAGAACAGTTTCTCGAATCCTCCAGAGCACTCTGAACGTCTCCTTTTCTGTTGTTTTTTAATTTCCTCTCATCACTTTTGTTATTATTTGTCCTGTGGCCGTCTCTTCCTCTAGATTACAAGGGCCTTGAGGTCAGGGAACACAGCTGTCTTCTCCTTTGTTGGATCTCTGGGAACCTGCACAAGACTTTATGCCAAACATGCACTAGGAATGTATGAGACGAATGGATGAATTGATCACTGCACTAGAGCCATATAGACTCTTACTAAGAGAACTCTTTTATCTAAAGGTTTCATCAATTTTATTCTTTCTGGGAGAAGAAGGGATTTCTTTGTCACAGAAAGCCTATTTTGAATGCTTCTGCTGTAAACTAAAAAAAAATATGATAAATTTGTAGTACAGTTTATAGAACCTTTGCTCTTGAACGTTTCCACCTTGATAATAAGCTCATCCTCTTTGAATTTTACAAAATTTCACAGTAACATAGTTAAAAACAATTTTTAGTTGTTTTGGCTGAATGAAAAGACAGTATTACTCACCATGCATTAAATTTTTTTGACTATTGTATGCCTTTTTTGTTTCTACCTAATATTTTCCATGAAAAGTTTTTGGCATATTTAATTTGGTATAATCTATTTTAATATGATATATACTAAAAGGCATCTCATAACAAGGTATTACTCCTATTTTATAAAAATTAAAACAGAAGATTATTGAAAGATAAGTGAGAAAATTCAAATCTACTTAGGCATTCCAATATATATCCTCGCAGCCAGCCCTTTAAATCGGATGACCGTTAGTACATAAAGAAAAAGTATGATGTGATGAATAGAAGTTTTCTGTCTTCAAGATCTGAGCTGGTAAGTGTCAAAACTTTGTTCAATGCATGTTAAAACCGCAATAGAATCATGGTATTTTACAAGGGTGATATAAATGCTTCATTTTCTATTAGGATGCAGTACTCCATTACAGATGGCTATCAGACATTGAAGCCATAATGCTTTAAAACAGAGCCTTCTCCAGCTATGATTTCTGTGACCTAGTTTTTGCTCATCTCATTGCCAGGTTCCCTGGAGAGGAGATGATGTGTAAAGCCAGTAGTGGTCTCACATGACAATCACAGCTTGTACCACTGTGACACCTAACAGTGTGTTCCTCAAAATCTAGGATTCATACCCACATTCTAATAACAGTGGCGTCCTGCCCTGGCAGGTGGGGCTTAGTGGACTGAGCACCGGCCTGCAAACCAAAAGGTCATGGGTACAATTCCCAGTCAGGGCACATGCCTGGGTTGTGGGCCAGGTCCCCAGCTGGGGGCATGCGAGAGGCAACTGATTGACGTCTCTCTTGAACATCAGCGTTTTTCTTCCTCTCTTTCTCCCTTTCTCCCCCTCTCTCTATAAATAAAGTAGATAAATCTAAAAAAAGAAAGAATGGCATCCTGCAACCATCCAGAGAGCCTAGCTTGGGGAATGCCAAGTGCGTGATACCTGGTTAACAGAAGCATCTGTATTAGCCACAGGTGAAGGGGAACGACAGGCAGGTGGAGAGGAAATCTCACTGTTGGTTCCTTCTTCCCCAGACTCTTCAGTGACAGGTGACAGCAAAGTGTGACAGCGACCTGCAGTCATCTGTCACATAAAAGATAGCCCAGAGGACATAAAAATCAGTTAGCAAGGTAACAAAAGACCTGGTCAAGCCTAAGTCAGAACAGAGATAATTGTATGACAAAGGTTAGAATTACTGAGACCCATATTTACATTCAAATTTTGTGTCAGTATTTAAAAATTTGGTTCAAGTAAAGATGATGCTAGGAACCATTTATAAAACAAACAGGGATATCATATGAAAAGTTTTGTTGTTGATTAAATATTCATCTAATTTATTTTCCTTTTCTTGATTGTATCCTTATAAATAACTTTAAAAAACAACAAATTGTACAAAGGTGGGGAGGGATTATGAAATAAAGCTTGGACTTTTAAAATACATCTCAAATTACAAATATGCTAGGGAGATAAGTGTATCCTAAGTGCTCTGTCACCCAAAGAGCCCAAGTATGGTTATGCACAATCCATGGACCAGCACGTTTGTGTGAAAAATACACAGCACTGGAAAACACCAAGTAATCAAAATAATTAATGCTGGGATGCAAAGCGATGGGGAAAGAACGTCGATAGAAATTAATGGAACTTCTTTATTATAATCCAAAACTGAACTTTGGATTTTCTATTTTCTCAATTTCTAGTAATAGCCTTCTCTTATATTTTCATAAACACTTATACAACTAAATACACACAATATATGTAGCACGATTCTCTCATCCCCCAGAAAACTAGAAAACTGTGCAGAGGATTTCATTTATTTTTTGATACTAAGAACCGCTCAGTATTCTTGCTAAATTATAAACAAATGCAAGGCTGGTCTTTGACATTATTAAGTAATTCAGTAGTCTCAAGCAAAGAGCTTTATTTCCACTGTCATTGTTTACAGTGTCAAATATTGGCTTCGGCCCAAACGTAGCAGAGAGTTAAGGAGACTGTTTCTCGGTTCTAATCTGCAACACCTACGGCTGATTTCTAAAATAAGCCAGAGAGGGAACCTGGAGACAGGAGCAGGGTCCAGGCAGAGGGGAGTGCTCCGCGCCCTGCGAAACCCGCCCTGACCCTTACTTACCATGACCACAGAGGGGTGGGCAGAGCTGGCCGGGAGGAGCTCCCCGTCCAAGTCCTCCGACAGCCCCTCCACCTCGGTCACCGTCAGCAGCATGGTGGCGTTCCTGGCTTTCATTGTCAGCATCTTGCACTTGGAGTTCAGCGAGGTGATCTGCTCCTGGTAGCCCTTGATTTTCTGAGCCAGCTCCTGAGGAAACATTTTCCCACCCCCCTGCGTGTCAGAGCGGCATCAGAAGGGAACACAGCGAGCAGCGCTCATCTTCCTCCGGGGCCGGCCAATGAAATCACAGAGCTGGGCCGGGCGGCTGCGGCGGGGCCCGGCAGGGAGGCAGGGAGGCGGGGAGGGAGGCAGGATGTGGACGGCGCCGAGCAGCGAGCCTGCCTGCAGCCGGGGCCAGACCTCCGCGCGGCTCGGCGGGCAGGGCGGGCGCGCTCGGGCCGGGCAGCCGGGGGTGCTGCGCGCGGAACCAGGACCTTATGTAACCTGGAGAACCTGGGACTTACTTAAAAATGTCTAAAGAATCTGCCACTGCCAGATGGTCCATGCCATGGAAATGAGGCCATGCGATGACTACAACTACAGAAAAATGCAGCGCTCAGCTCTTATCACACTGAATATCTCCAATAGCGGAGTCGGTTAGTTGTTCAGACAGGATCGCTACGTGGACTGCTTGTCATGGCCGTGTCCCTGGGAGCTGTTTTTGTAGATAAGCTAAATATTGCACGTGAAACCCTCATTTTTTTTTAATGCAGGTAACTCCCAAAATAAAATTGTGCCCATTAATCAAATTTTTCCTCACATTCTATTCTCCACCGTGCCGCAAACGTTTCTGATGCTTCAAACTAGAGCTTTGAACTTGTTCCGTTTAAACTGAATGGCTTTTAAATACATTTCGTGTTGGAAAAAAAATTGTTTTGAGAGATAGAAGTTTTAAAACATTTACCAAGAGCTTATTGAAAATGTATTCTGGACAGCACATAGCTCTTAAAAGTTCTAAAATATTAAAATTTTGAAGTAATAAATTAAAATAGTAATTCTAAAATATGAAATGTATACTTTCTTACTTAATAGATGCAGACATCTTATTAAAAATGAAGATATATATTCTAAAACCTTATCCTTAAAAGTACAACACTGTTACTTTTTCCTATTCCATTTACTTGGCTCCTTGGCCTAAAAAGTTGTCATTTAGTATTTGTACGGAACACATTTTGTGACAAAGACATTAAATGTCAACGTCTTTAAAAATACGAGTGTGTGTATGCTCATATTTTTAAAAGTACTGACATTCAAACTAGAGCTTTGAAGTTCAGAAACAAACAAAATGACATATATGTGTGTATGTCTGTGTGTATGTATACATGTATGTGTCTGTATACACATGTACACACACACACACACACCCCATTTTGTTATTGTTGCCAGTTTGTTGCTCCCCTTCCAATCAAAACTGACTGGGTAGAAGAGAAAACAGTCCAGAAGAATTCAGTCAGCAGCCTGTTTTCTTGACTTCCAGAATATGTTTACAGGGACTTTTAAAGCGAGGATTTAAAAAATAGAAATAATCACTTCTTTGCCTATTAGGGCTGCTAGATACTTAACTAAACCTAACAGGGTTTTAAAAATAGTGATTAAGTAGCTATTCACTGTACCTCGTCTCCTGCCTGACACACGGCTACCCTATTAATACTTAGTTAACACGCACATATAGGGAGACATCTGCCAGCTCACTGAACTCCTTGCAGCCTCTGTTTCACAGGACAAATCACTGAGCACTCTTACAATGGTTTGCCCCACGCGGGCAGGCTGGAGGAATCTTCGTGAAGAACAACCAGCCTTCATCCTCCCACCCCTCACGTCCACATGGATGTTCACCCGCCCTTCTCCCGACGCCACTGACAGCGACCACTCCCTGCCGAATAGTAGCTCTCAGCTTCATTGTGTGTGAAACTCATCCGGGCTGTTTGCTAAAACTGCAATTCTGGTCTCCAGCTCAAAGGATTTTGATTTACTAGGCTTAGGAGAATCTGCATTATATGGCTGTGCTGTGTGAGTGACGCCCTTGGAGAAACAGCTCTCTAGAACTTTCTTCTGTAAGAATAAACCTGCCTATCTCCTGTTAACTTTGTGGGTTGGTGGTCAAGTCTGCCATATTAAAACGGAGCACTAACGGGTTAACGTGTTCCCCATTCTTGGAAAGCATAGTTATGTTTAATTTTATTGGGCATTTCTGAAAAATGATTATAAAAGATGAGCATAAAAGTGGGGATTTCAGGTACCGCAGCTGCTCCGAGGAAAACTGCCCGCGGGCTGTCACCTGCACCCAGGAGCAAGCCTTCTACGTCAGGTGGAAGGCAAGAGGTCTGGGTACTTCTAAGATTTGAAAGGGGCAGGATAATTTTCTCGGATTAAATGCAACATGTGAAAAATACAGGGGGAAAAATGGGAATTCCTTAAAAATGAATCAATTATCAATTATTTTTGCGAGTTAAAGTTCCCCATAAGGAAATTAGACTCCCATCAAGATTGAAATGCTCTTAAAAGCAGATTGAAAATACAGGAAAAAGCAGTCTTTCAAATTTTTATGTTATCGTAGACCAGGCTTTCTCCACTCAGCACTTTCCTCCCTGTGTGTGTTTAACACGTACAATGAGCCTCACCCAGGGCTACGTCGTGACTGATACTAAGATGTATTCTAAAGCACGTGGCAAAACTAACAAAAGTCTACACTGATGTTTAGAACTTGGCGGAGAATGTGACAAAATGAACAGATCATGGAACAGGAGCCAGAAAAACAGTCTACAGCTCACTGTGCTGAGTGCTGGCTCTGCGACCTTGGGCAAGTCATTTATTTTCCAGGACCATCATTCTTTTCTTTTGTGCAATGAGGTAGCCCAAAGAGTTTCCGCTGCAGTGAAAAACTAATCTGGAGTCAAAGACACTAGGTTAGGATCTGGCTTCTTTGAGTTACTGGATTTGGGAGTTCAGGATGTCATCTAAAAAATCAGTTTCTCTTTTCTTATCAGTAAAATGGAGATGATAAAAAAAAAATCTTTACCTCACAGGGTTGTTATAAAAGATAATGTTAAAATCCTTGTAAATTGTTTTAAAAAACAGAAAACTGTGGTAATAATAATAATTATTATTCCAGAGTAGATTTTTTTAAAAACATTTTCTGTGCTGTAATAGAAAAGTTGTTACAACAAAATTCTGGATCTTAGAAAATGGGATTAAAAATAGTTTCAAAATAAATTTATAATATATAGTCTAATGTATGAGTTATATAAACAGCAGTTTCAAATATTTGCATAGCATTTTCATTTAACCAATAGCATAAGAAAAACAAATAGTTAACATAGATATATCTACTATATAGGAGTAAATGTAGGTAGGATATTTATTTACATTAATTTATAAATCATATATAAATGTAAGCAACTTATGTATTGGATGTGTTGAAAAATTGAAGAATTGCATTTGGAGAGGGAGGTGTTGAGATTTTCCATCCATAAAATGCAACAAATAAATCTGCTGAGACCCTCACTATGATACTTGGTTTGGAAAAATAGTTTGTTACTCTTATGACAACTAGAGCATTTGGAAGGATAAACTAAATGTCCACTCTTGGCACAGAGAAATAAGACACCTCCCCACGCCCTTGTCACTTACCAAAATTCATGATGCTATGAGCCAGCCCCCAAGGGAAAGTGTAACTGTGACCCATATAAGAATTGACAAGCCAGGAAAGGAAATTCACCACCAAGTGTCAATGGGCTCAAACATTCAATGTCTATGATCTTTGAGACCAGGTCTGCACAAGGGGTGTTCAAGTGCTACAGTCATAATGATGCCAAAGGGGTAAGGAAAGGGCCACTTTGGAAAATGGGAAGATGTTAAATCTGGAAGTCAATGAAATAAAAAAATGTGGACCATTCTCTAATTTTGGTGAAAGGAGCTGAAATGGCCAATGTTTTAAAGCACATGATTTTTTTCAAAAACATGAAATGTCTCTTCTTTTTAAAGAGGATGGTTAAAACAGCAAGACTTTGAGCACTGATGTTTCACGCAGGTTTTAAATATAGGGCTCAGCCTGTGTTTTGGTGCATTAACTGTGAGAATTCAGGGGCAGGAAACAGTCTCCAGCCCCGGTTGAGATATGCCATGAACAACATATAACCATGTTTTAGAACCAAGGGGAAGATTCATGCCACTGGGTCTTGAAAAGTATCAGAAAAAAACAGCCCTCAAAATGCAAAGACAGCCAAAGAGGTTACCTGAGAGCTAAATGCATTATGTTCCAGACAGGGAGAAACTTTCTCTTTCATTCACTAGAAACCAATCACGAATTCTAATCAAGCCAGCATCCTGCCTCACCTCGTGTCGAGAAATCTGGGCTTGCAGCTCCTGGATGTTACTGGTGGCCACAGGCTTATCCTCAATCTCTCGGTGAGCTCCTTCTATGAGCTGCTGGAGGTGCTGCATTTCTTGTTCATACTGTTCATACTGCATTACAGCCTCCTTTGGGGGGAAGAAAAGAGATCCCATAATTATCTTTCTGTATCAATAACTATGTTAAGTAATTCTGTGTTGCTCCCTGACAAACTACTGTGTTAACTCCTATTTACCTGTGCGTCTAAGAAATAAAGAAATGATGGGTAAAATTCCTAGGTCATTCAAATCCTCAGCTTTACTCAGATATTTCAAAGCCTTTCCCCTAAATCATTTACCAGGATTGTTCATGAATTCATAGTTAAGTGGCTAGATACGCTGTCTTCCCCTTATTCATATAGTCCTGAAGATGGCAATGTCGAGGTCAAAACACGGGAAGAAGCAGTATGAAAAACATGATTATTTCATTTTTCCACAAGAAATACTGATTATATATATAAGGGCCTTGGTAAGTCCAGAGTAGAGGATTTAAAAAATTAATTAAATATCACTTCTATCCCCAGGAATTTAGTGTTTAACAAAGTACAAGCTACCAGTAATATAAGGAGTAGGATAATTGCCCAAAAAGGCCATTAGCAATTTAATGAGAGGATACATATGCAATTGTTGGATAAAAATGATAAAATCTGAGTTGAAATGACATATGAGGTAAATAGTGTCATATCTTCAGAGCCAATGATTTTTCTCTTATTAAAGAAACTAAGTTATACTTGGGTGTACTTCCCAGACACAAAAATGCATTTAGTGCATCAATAAACTGAAATACGAAAAAAAAAAAAATCTGTAATATATGCTACCAGTAAAGTCATATTACAAGGTTCTAGATGATGCTTAGATGAATAATGAGATAAAAATAAAACTGAATATAAAATTAACTTATATAAGTTGTTCTTATAAAAAAAAATCACTAAAAGAGAGTTTTCACCAACGGATATCTTCTATAGAACTTTTCTCGAGGCTTTTGTGAGCGATCCAAATGGCAGCATTTCCTCTCCCGAGTTTACATAACCGTAGCAGTCCGCCCCTTTTGCCAGCTGGGCCCGCGCTAGGACAAGGCACCAGTGGCCTATGGGATGCCCTTGCGCTGGGGCAGGGCCACGCACTTGCCTGCAGGACGTTGCACTGCTGGATGGCCACGTGCTGCAGCCGGCTGGCCTCCTCCTGCAGCTGGAGCGCCGCGCGGCACAGCGGCAGGCTGGCCACGACGTCCTCGGGGATCCGGAGCGCGCTCTGGCTGCTCTGCACGGCGCGGACCTTGGGTTTCAGCGACTCCACCTCGCACAGCAGGTGCTGGAAGTGCGAGGATATCGGTCAGCGTTTTATACGGAAGCGCTCCTTTCACGAGCAAGAGACACTTAAACTAGAGCGAGGTCCCAGACCATACACATCTTCCAAGAAACGTTACAAAAAAGCATGTCTACGCCGTTGAAACTATAACTGAGTGTAGACATCATTTTTCCTAACTTGCCTCTTTTAAAGATCTAGCAGCAGGTCCCCTGAGTCATTTTTGCTTACCTGCCGGTGAGAGAGTTGCTCCTTGAGACTAAGACGCCCAACTTCTGGAGAAGTCAGGGTTGTCTGGGCTTGCTCCAAAGCCACTTGTAAGTTTTTTAGCTCTGTTTCAAATTTTTTCATATCCTGCAGAGGAAAACAATATGAATGTCAATATTTAAGCACCTGAAGTCCACACTCACAGGTGAAGGATAACAAGACAGTCTAGAAGGCACATCGGAGATGAGCACTAGATCTCCACTATAAAGCCACCGTTGTTCTTCTAATGACGGGCTTTTGAACTTAAACTTACTACTATTATTACTATTATTTTTTATTTTTACCTTGGCAGCATCTTGGAGATTCTGCAAACGCATCTTGATCACCTGCCGCAATTCCTCAGTCTTCCGTCCCAGTTCTGCCACTTGGTGACACATGTTTTCTATATAGTACACACTAGAAAGGCACTGTAACTTCTCAGTCATTGCTTCCAGATCGCTGTGAATTTCTTCAGATTCTTCTAGCATGGTCTACAGTGAATTATTAATATTCATGACATTGACAGGTAGGCAGAGAAGTACAGGTACTTAACATGGTGTGATGTAGAGACCATCAGACTAGGAAGGGAGTCACATCCCACGTGCACTGCGTAGGTAGGTTCTGTGTGCCCTCTCGTGGTTGAACCTTCACACCCCTGTGCCCACTCCCCATCTCCTGTTACCCCCATTTCACAGAAAAAGACATCAAAGTTATAAAGTGGTGGACCATAAGGCTCAGGCTCTGCCCACCACCCAGGCTGATCCCTGCTGAGCGTCCGGATATGCTATTCCAGCTGGGGCAATGCTCCGCACATCCGGTAGCTTCCCCAGTCGCTGGGCCTCCAACCTTTGCTCATACATATTTAAACTAGAGAGATGCAGTTCAGCTCTCATATTTAATACCTAAGATCTAAGTGTAGCTCACTCTAAGAAATGAAAATAAGACAAGAGCATTGCAAACAAACAAAACAGCTTTTATCACTTGCTGGAAGTGAGAGAAGGGTGTAGACACAACTTAGGATACCAAAAGGAATAAAACACCCCCTCGTCACTGAGCATAGCACCAGCTGCTGGGACTGATGCGAACAGAAATGGGTTGATAACCGTGTACTGTGCACTGCCTGAGGAGCGTGAAAAGAAGAAAGGGTTGGGGAAGACAGAGATGAGATGAAGTTTCAGCAAGACTGGAGAAGGCTTCCCGGAAGAGTCACAGCTGAGCTGAGCCAGAAGGAAGCTTGCGTTTTGACGGACGGGGGAGAAGAAGAAAGGTATTTTATGCTGACGGAGCAGCACAAGCAAAGGCACAGGGGTGAGTGCACACATAACGGGCAGGTGAGTGATGTAGAACGAGGACAAACAGGAGGTAGGACATTATTCTTTAAAAATATATTTTTTAATTTTTAAAAAATAGAACACCTTTTTTTTCCTCACAATAAACATTCTATGTAAATAAAATATTCCATAATCGCATCCTGGGGCGAAAACTAAGTAAGCTATACCTGCTGTTATGTGTGGGTATATTTTTAGGTAACTGAAATCATAATGTACCTACAATTGTCCATCTTTCTTTTTCCCCTGACATTGGAAACACGCATTTTCCCTCTGTGCACCGTGTTTGGAGAAGCCCAGGCAGCTGTAAGGACTCCCTGAAACAGTGTGTGCAGGTGAGCGCTCTCCTGAGCGTCGGTGTGAGGTAACCACCAACACCTGATCTGCCCACCTGCCCTCCACCCGCCCAACTGCCCCCCAACAAAATTCCTGGGAATCATTGCTGGCCCCTCCCTTTCTGCCACCCCCAGCCACAGTCTCCAAGTCCGGAATTCCGGCTCCGTGATAGCCCTTGCTTTTGTCTTCTCTCGGCCTCCAACGAAAGGCCTTGTCATTTGCTTCTGGACTACTACCCCTCCCTTTTATGGTGTCTTCCCTTCATTAATCTGTTTTCCACAGCCATCCTTCTTAAAATACAAGTCTGTGCTTGTCGTTTGCCTACAGAATATCTGTCACAGGCTTCAGAGTGAGTTTAGGATAAAGTCCAAGTGCTTAACAGGCTTTCACGATCTGTCTCTTCTTGGCTCTCTATTCTGACCTCTGATACTTCTCTCCTCCAGCCCTCCTCCCTGGACGGCACCTTCCAGTGCCTCCAACAGAGCACCTCTCACTCCTCCCACTACAGAGTGGCATGGCAGTCTTCCAGGACTCAGCCCAGAATCTCCTTGTCCTGAGAAGGCTTCCTTAGCCTTCTTCTCAAACGCGCTGGGCCGTCTGGGTGGAGCACCCTCCTTGGGTTCCTTCAGCGCCTTGGTCCCTGCATGCCTGCATTGGTCGCACTGTGTCTAATTGTCTGGGTCTCTCTCTCTATCTCCATCCTCCCATTAATTACCAACTGCCTGGGGGCAGGGACAAAAATATTATTTGTATTCCAAATGCCTACCAAAATTCCTAGCTTTGGAAAATACTTAACAAATGTTTGTGGAACAGATAAACGAGTACAGGAATTATTTTAAAAGAAAAGCCCTCAAGGCTGCTTTGAAGATTGCATTCTATTCCATTATATCCAAAAATGCACTCAGAAAAATGAGTTGACAGTTAAATTTCCTTTAAAATTCCATTCTAGTCATTAATACTACATAAAATATTTTCTGCATTTGGATCACAGAGTGGGAACATTTTGATGATCATGATCCATTTTGCCAAATGGTTCTCAGAGAGATTTCACCATGTTCCTAGGAGTGTTTGAGAGCATTTAACTTCCTTTAATATGAACTTTAAAGAGTAGTGTTCACTTGATAGTTAAAATATTCTCTCTTAAGTTTGCATTTCTAGATTTCTAATGATGCTGAATATTTTCTTCATTGTTTACAACTAGTTCTAACTTAAGTCTTGTCTGTTGATATGTAAGCATATCCTTAAGTAGAAGGTTGGAGTTGTAGAAAGAAGATTTCTTGAGAAGGGTGTGTGAGATTGATTAGAGAGGAAAGATTGTGGTACAGGGAAACCAATTAGAGGCCTGTTAAAGAATGACAAGGAGAAAATGAGGCTTTGATCTAGGACTTTGTCAACTGGAATGAAAAAGGGGATGGATTTAAAAGACCAGAATAAAAGACAGAGAAAATCTAAAGTACTTGAGAATATCCATGTAACTTAAAAAGCATTCTGTATTTTATTGCAAGATAACTGGGCTATTAGATACCTATACCTAATTCAAGCCTAAGTTATAAAAGGATGAAATAATTCCCTGGATGACATGACCCAGAGAAAACATCAGAGGAAATGAAGTCATGTGGCCACCTTGAGATGTGGACTCATGGCTGGTTCCCAGCTGCTCCCTCCTTCCTGTGGAAGGGCAGGCGACTGAGGCCAGGCAGAGGGCTGAGAAGGAGGAGGCGTGAGAGTTCAACACCCATGTGCCAGATAATGTGCTTACTGTCTGTCTGCACAGGAGTTACACCATCTGGTCCTTGTGGTAATTCTGCAATATAAATCAGTTACATCTCCATCTTATTGATGAGAAGACCGATTTCAGCGAGGGAAAGGAGTTTCCTTTGAATCGCACTCCCCTACATGGCAGAGCTTGGTTTCCCATCAGTCTGACGCTAGCTCACATAATATTTTTATACATCACTTTATCTCTTCAGTGGGAAGAATTTTCCACCATATCCCTGTATATAACTGTTTCAAAGAAGCTGCAAAAAAGGGACTATTTTTGGTCTTGGGAAAGGAAAGTCAAGGGGAGATAGAGGATATGCATTTCTTCGTATAGTTTTACAAAATTTCATGCATAGCTACTTTCTTGCAAACCACTGGACAAGCCATAGGGCTACCTGAGCTTCCTTTTTTTTTATTGGGCACCTACAATAATTTAACATCATGGCCCTCTAAGTTCTCTGTCTGTCTAGCCAGTTAAATTAAGTGGCTCTCTTACTCTTTGAAAACCCTTTTTCCCAAAGTTACCTGATGGGCAATATATTGTTCCCGAAGTTGCCTTGCAGAATTCCACACAATCTTTCCATGGACCAAGACTTTAGCTTTGTCAATCCACTTCAAAATTAATTCAAGCATTTCATTGTATTCTTCTAAATGTGATGTTGCCTAAAAAATCAATGAACATTTAGATAACAAATGTAACCTCTGCTTTTTGAGCTAGAAATCAATCTTCTGTTTCTCTTTGGATACAACGGTCCTGGGGGTTGATCATTATATATTATCTGAGATATTTAAAGTGTCAATGTAAGAAATGTTCAAATCTGCAGAGAATTTTTACTAGTTTATTTGAGCCCAACTGATGACATATGCCAAGGAGGAAGATCTCAACTGTTGCAGAGAATAACAGTTTTGCATCTTCTTTTAAAAATTAAGGAGGGGACCTAAGGATGACTGGAGAAAGCAAGGTGGGGATTGGATTACAGCATAGTTAACAAGATTAACAAGATTATATGCTCTCTTGAGGGCGGTTATGCTTATTTCAAAGGCGTGTTACCCTAGATGCACAAGAACAACAAACAGGGCTGGTTTACAACCTTTCACTAAAGAAGTTATAGGTCTGGGCTGTGACTACCTACCATGACCTGCACAGTTAGGAATTCGTGATCAGCACCCTTGAGGTAACTTTTAAAAGAACCCCCCTTTTTAATCTACAAAAAGTATGTCCTTGTTGAAAATATTTCAGGAGCTTCCCAGTGACTTTAGGATAAAGTCCAAGTTCTTAATATGCTTGAATAATCTTTCTTAAAAAAAAAAAATCTCTATTCTCATCTTTTATTCATCTACCTAGCTCACCTGTATGCCTCCCTCTTCCCAGACTCCACCCTCACTGAGTAAGGAGGTGACAGGTGGGGATTATGACATGCTGGGTTTCAATATTGTAATTCGTTGGTTGCCAAATCCTGGTTAACTTATCTCTGGTTAGACTCAATTAGCAAAAGTCCAGTCTATACTGAACAATCATGATGGATGTGTAACCTGAACGTATTAAGTAAATAATAGCTATTATATAATATCTATAAATCAACACACTTATGTTACTTTAAGACACTTGAATTCACACAAACTGCTTTGTAAAACATGTGAATGAATGAGTAGTCATTTTACAAAATACTTCCCTGGTTTACAAAATCTTCACATCAAAATTACATTTACATGACCGCCTTTGTCAATGAATTTATAATACGGTTTGATATAAAATAAAGGCAGGTTTATGTCTAATTCTTAAAAATACAAGTGTGGTATGAAATAAGCTACTCTTAAATTACTCTCATCATTGTCAGTATCACCTTTTTATTTATTTTTGAAAGAGGAAAACGGAACATAGAATTTCTGCCCTGGGGAATTTTGAACACTGGCCAGAACACATACCTGACTGAGCTTGGAGAGCCGATTCTCCGCCTGCCTTACGGTCTGCTGGTGAAGTTCAGTCATTTTTCCTATCTTCTTGGCCAGGGGCTTACCCAGCTGGCCATTCTGCTCCGAGAACTTCTGCACGGCTTCATCCAGCTCCATTAACTTTAAATTACAGGCATCTAATTTCTCTCCCAGCACCTAGATGGTTGTCAAAATGAAAGAACATAAGACTACAGGAAATGAATTTCTCCAGATTTTGCAAGATCAGAAGGATGGTATTTTACATGTTTTCATAGAAGCCAAATGCGATAAAGAATAATCCTACCTACCATGATCAGGTCATTTCTATTTCTTCAGTTGGAAAGGCAGCGCAGGAGGTTTTGCAAAGCTGCTGTTTACTTCCTATGAGGCTGAGAGACCTAACATTTTCCTTCTGCCCCACCCAAAAGGATTAGTCACTCAACTCACCAGCAGAGTGAGAACAGATTTAGCTCCTGAGAACATCCTTTATTTTGAAATGCACATTCTTGTATTCCTAACTCATCACTTAGTTCCCTGACATTATCCCTGCTTACCCACACATGCACGGACGTATATTGGGGATTGGATTTATTCAGTAGCCCCCATGTGTCCCCACTTCTCTTTCCTTACCTTTTGCTCAGCTGTAGCTTGAACTAAATTATCTGTCTTTGCTCTCAGCGTCGTTAGAATAGTTGTGAGATCTTTGGTTATCTTCTGAATTTGCCGGCTGAATTCCTGGCTCATGGCCTTGCTCTGTCCAACTTGCTTCACTTTGTCCTGGATCTACAGAATCAGTGAGAACACCAACACCAATTGTGGTTAAAATTGGGTAACAGATACGAAGAACCCCAACATAGAGGTGCTGAGGAGAGATTTCAGGTGGTCAGTGCTGCTTTGGCATTGATGAGCTTTGTCAAACCGGCCACATGCAATTATTGTGCAAACACTCATGGTTTTCCATGCAGCCTTACTCCCACGTCTTTATGCATTCACTGCACGTCTCTCTGCTGTTTCAGCAAAGGAACAAGCAATGCACGTACAGGGATGCGCTCGTCAAATGTTTACAGACCATCCACAGATGGCGGTGCCGATAGCTGAGTTTGAATCTCCATTTATTAACATTGTGACCTTGAGCCCAAGGACTCTCCTAAGCCTTTTTCTTCATAATATGCAAAACCCCACCAGATAATTGGAACACACAGGTTTGTTTCCAAGCACCTTTTCATAAGTAGCTGTTAATGATCTGGTAACTCCTTTTCTAGCTTTGCAATTACACCCTTACAGTATGACAAAAAAGCATTCAGCACATCCAATGGTAGGAAGGTGAAAAGGAGCAGTTAACATTTACATGTCTCTAATGGCTTTGCCTTGATTTGATAACAAACTTTCATAATTTTGTTTATAACAAGATGACCAAGCAAAGATGGTTAAAAAAAAAAAATCTCTTTTTATATAAATGAAAGGCTAGAATATATCTGGCAGAGCGCCTGGTAGCCTCGGAGCACTAAATAAATATTTGTTGAACACATTATATATATCTTATTTTTTGTTGTTTCTTTAAGTCTTTTTTTAGGGGGGGGTGAGGGGGAGATAAGGAAAAGCAGATAAGTTAATTTTTTAAAAGTTTTATTTATTTTCAGAGAAAGGCAAAAAGAGGAAGAAAGAGAGGGAGAGAGACATCAACTGGTCGCCTCTCACACACTCTCAGCTGGGGACCTGGCCCACAACCCAGGCATGTGCTCTGATAGGGAATCAAACCAGCACCTGTATGGTTCACAGGCCAGCGCTCAATCTACTGAGCCACACCACCCAGGGCAAGTTATGTTTATTTATATGACATTATTGTTCATATCTGTGATCATCTGATGTGTTTTCTTTTTTTGCTTATGAATAAGACCTCTAATTTAGTATTATTGTTTTATGATTTTTTTTACATCCCTGTTTCCATGAAGATATGACTGTGGAAATCGAGAACTCTCGTACAAGAGTATTAAGCCTATAAAAGAATGTAAAGTCACTCTTTCTTGGTCACGGGTTTACCTGGTCATGGATAGTTCCGAGGTCCAATGCCACTTCAGCTAACTGAAGAGAGAGTTCAGAAGGTAATATAGCAGAGAGACCCAGATACTTATTCTTCTGCTCCTCAGCCACTTTCTCAATGTTCTGTCGATGAGTGGTGGCTTCCTTTAGGAGAATCTGAAGAAAAGATCAAAACAAGAAATTTCTGGGAGCCTAATGAAATTTTCATGGGTACAGAGCAAGACTATAGACTGTCCATCAATACATGATTAAGTGTGAAATTAGAGCAACAACTTGAGGAAAACCAAACTTCTCTTTAGCCTCTGAATAAGAAACATGTCCATTTTATATAGAACAAACAATTCCATGAAATAATACTAAAAGCCTTTTATGTAACACATTTCTGAAAATTTTAAATTCATTCAATATTTCATTGATTGTAAGTAAATGTACCTGATTAAAATCAGGGTGATTTTTTTTTAAAGGGTGGGCATAGGGAATGAGGAGAGTTTTGTACCTGAAGTTCTTCAAGTTGAGCATCTATTTCTATTGTTGGATTCCCCAAATATTCCTTTGTTTCCTGAACCCAAGATTTCACAGAATTGATTTGAGTCTCCACCATTTCTCGGTCCTTCAGCTCCTGCTTCACCACCTTCCCATGATTCCTGACTGTCTCCTGCATGCTTCAGAAACATTAGAGGAAGAAAGGAGACGTGAACTGGAAATGAAAGGAACCCCCTAATACAGAGCATCATATTATCAAAAAAATTAGACATTTTTTAAAAAGTGAAATCGCCTATCTTTTTTGCAAGGAAATACACTTCTTCCACACTGTCAGATAATTGTAAGTAAGACTTAAGTTTAGTTCAGTGGTTCTCAACCTTCCTAATGCCGCGACCCTTAAATACAGTTTCTCATGTTGTGATGACTCCCAACCATTACTAAAGCACAGTGATTAATCATGAAAACAATACGTAATTATATATATGTTTTCTGATGGTCTTAGGCGACCCCTGTGAAAGGGTCATTTGACCCCCAAAGGGGTGGTGACCCACAGGTTGAGAACTGCTGGTTTAGTTCAAGTATAGCAGAAGAATATACATCACACAAATGAACGATTTATCCCCGGAAAACGGAGAGTTGACACATTCTCATGCCAGTACATTGTAATTAATTTTCCTATGTAGAGTAAACTGGGCATCGCTTGTTTATTTCCTCTCTGAGAATCTCCTCATGTGGCGCAGGGCCATCAGCCTTTAGAAGTAACGTGCAAAGTGTTACCGGAATATTTGTGGCTGTTAGAAACCAGTCTCGGAAGGAAGTCACGCTTTGGAAGTTTTACCGTTAATAATGTTCAACACCCAAACTATAAGTCTTTCCTTGAGTGGACATACATTCGGTTACAAAGTTTAAATAGATGGAGTTCAGTTATCCGGAACTCATCTATAACTAGAGAGGCAGATATAGGCTACACATGAATAGTATTAGTTAATATAGCGGTTAAATTATCTGCTGACATTTCTTCTTCTCTGGCCCAATGCGTGAACCAGGCGGGTTGGATATCATTGCGTTTAACTTCCTCTATCTTCTAAGTTCTAAATGGCTTATTTACCTGGACTTTGGTATCATCCTTGCTCCAGTCTCTCTGTTACCCGATTGAACTAATGAATCATCGAGCTTGTTCAAAACTAGGTTCTAAGTAGCTCTCAATTGTTGAGCTTTCAATCTGTGTCTCTCATGAATTGCTGTGTCGCCTAACAGGTCCCTGAAAGTGACATGTTTACTTCCAAGGTTTCTTCCATGCTTTTCCTGTTTGCAAAACTCTCCTCCCCTCACTGCCTCGGCCGGCCTGCTCTGTCTTCAGCTGAAACACCCTTCTGCAGGGGAAGCCCTCTTTGGCTGCCCTCCTAGGGTAGCTGCCTCTGCTTTGGGTTCCTGTCCCACCCTTTCAGGCTTTACCCAGACAGCTTTGGTAGTTGCCCATCTCTGCTGCATGACAGTCAACAGCATGAAGGTACACACTGACTCTCTTCATCCCTGTATTTCTAAATACTACTGGATATGTGTCTGTCCAATAAATAATGAAAGAGCAAAGAAAAATGAAAAGCAGAAAGCAGGGATGACAGAAACAGATCCCTCCGTTGCAAGGTGGCACGATGGAGCACCCGCAGACTGTAAAGCACACTTATCCCTTTGGGTCCTGGCCAAGGTCAGCAACAGAGCATGAGGGGTAGATAATTACTTCAGGCACTGATCTTGCATGGTTGTGATTTCCTGCGTGGTGGGGGGCTCTTCCGCAGGGGACGGGGCGGCCCCATCTGGAAGCAGGCTCAACGCTTGCTGCCTTAGCATGCCCAAGGCTGACTGCTGCTGCTCCAGCTCCAAGCTGAATGTGTCGTGGTGTTCCAGAAGAGTTAAGAGCTCCGCTTTGGAGGCCTTCTCTGCTGCACTTCCTGGTAATTTATCTTGCAGCTGATTAATCATTTCAGTGGCTTTTTTAACCTGATGAAAAATGTATATAATATAAAGCTCAAAAATAAACTGAAAAAGAAAAGGGGGGCAATTTCAAGAAATACCACATCTGACACTAATGCATCAACGTTTGTTAAAGATGATGGTGTAAACCTGAAATTTCAGGAAAGTAACAGCTGAACAAGCTCCTTAACATCAAAAGAAAGGCCATCTTTACAATTCTGGGCTTAAAGCTTTAAGCTCATAATAATATCAGGACAAGCAGAGACAGCATAACATAGAAAAGAACTTTTTAAAACTAAAAGACAAATGTTAAGTTACCACAAATGTGTTTCTTTGATTTATAAAGAAAGATGTGGCGTAAAGCACTGAATACCGCTTAAAAGACGAAAGAAATTAATATAACACTTGGGAAATGAGATAAATTCCTGCTCATTTCCATGGCTAAGAAAAAGTATTTGGTAATTTTTCAGGGCCAAGAAATAAAGTTTCATTAAGAATCTAGTAAATGGAGGAAAGTGTTCTTCTTTCAAAATCTAATTTCTTGGTTTTCTTATTAATATAATTAGATCCTGACTTGGAACTAAACTGCACATTGCATATTCTATGTTGCTTCATAATTTGGTTTTCATGTCATTAAAATAGAGATTTGAGAAAAGCGTTTTATTTTCCTAAAGCCAATTTCAAAAAAAAGAGCAAAATACACGACCACCAGGGAGAAAACAATAATTCGAGCCCATCAATAAAGGAAATTACCTTATTGTTAAAATTCTTCCACTCATCCACGGCATCTTCCAGAACCTTCTCCTGGTCCTGGGCCACGGCGCGGAGCCGCGCCCAGCGCTGCCAGACCGTCGTCATGGACCTGCCTATGGTGGCTTTGCTTGAGTCATTCCCAGTGGTTTCCAGGTGTGAAGCTTTACCATCCAGGGCCCCAATTTTCTCATGGAAAGAGTTAACCACTGCCACTAAAGCCTGAGGTGGGGGCGGAGAAGAGGTGTGGGGGGAAGAGATTTCTTTTCAAAAGTTCTGTGGATTTGGATAAAGCCCAAAGTTACCTGCAAAAGGAATTGTTGCAACATACATTGCCCCCTCCAATCCCCCCCTATAACTTACTTTTACATTGAATTCTTTTTTTTAATAATTTATTTATTTGTTTGTTTATTTATTTTATTTTTAGAGAGAGGGGAAAGGAGAAAGAGAGGGAGAGAAACATCACTGTGTGGTTGCCTCTCACTTGTGTCCCCAACTGGGGACCTGACGTGCAACCTAGTCATGTGCCCTGACTGGGAATCGAACCAGCACACTTGGCTCGCAGGCCGATGCTCAATCCACTGAGCCACAGCAGCCAGGGCTTACATTGAATTCTTAATTGATTTAGGTTTGGATTGTTTTAAAGAGGTAAGGTAAATATTTATTTATTAAAAACAAAAGTTTGAGATGAAATTCTTCCATTTCAAAAAAACACAGCAAAAATGTAAGTCAACTGAATTTAGTATTTAAAGATGTTATATTCTACATTGTAGTGCTGTGATCAGCATTGTAATGCTGATGGACAAGTGAGGCTCCCATAATGTTCTAGATAGCCTTTTATTCTGAAACAGAATGTAGTGGTAATATTATTTCTTTGCCTTTGTTTCTCTTTCTTCTTATGACTGAAAAAAAATTACTAGTACTTTTCTCTTTATTACATAGAAAGCAATAAACACAGATGAGGAATCCATTGAATGGTTCAGTTAAGATTGTTTATTTGGCAAGTGTTTTCTGAGTGTCTGCTGCTTGTCAGAGACTGTACTAGACAGTGAAATAGCAACAAATCTTTGCCTTCATGGAGCTTAACATTAGTGGAAGAAACTTACACCACCCTTCCAAAAAATTATGTTAACTGATGTCACTTGGTGGTGAGTCCTGTGAAGAAAAATAAAGAGAATAAATGGTTATTTTACAGAGAAGTCTCTGAGAGTAGGTAATATTTGAGCAGAGACCTGAATGAAGTGAGCCCTGTTTTAAGATTGTGTATTTACTAAAATTAGGAAGAAAATTATGTGTAATCATTGTATGCTTCTCTATGTGCATTTGGCACAGGGTAGCAAAGAACACTTGGATTTATAATCATCTTGGCAGTTTTCATTTGGGAATGAAGCATCTTAGTACCAGTAAAAGAAGGTCTAGGAGGCAAATGCAGTGTTCTTTTCTGACAGGTGAAACCTATACATGACTTACTTCTTGTTCTAGGATGTACACTGGTAGTTCATGCAGTTCACTGTCATGTACAGGAGACAGAGCTGAGTGTAGCAACTAGTATGTTCCTTTCACTCTTTAAAAAGTACGAGATTGTTTCTATAATATCACTTACTAGTCACCATGTAAAAGAAAGGTATAGGCTTTTAATAGGAAGGCAAAGATGATTAGTAATAATACCATAGATTTTGGCTACCAGATTGTCTTAAAATATATCACTCAGTGTGACTTAATATTACTACTACTGGCAGAACAAATATAATGTCTCTTTAAAATTAGAAATTTGAACGCAGATAAAAGATTTAAATGGAAAACAGACAAATGTAGTAGGAGATAGTGGTTATGTCTGCGGGAGAAGCATGAGTGTGTGGCGCACTGGGCTTCATTGATGTTGGTAAATGATCCTCCTCAGGCAGCATGGGTAGGTATGTTGTGTTCTCTTTAAGTTCTTTACATATATATTACCCTACACATAATATTAACATACTCTTACATATATTATACTTTGCATATATATTAACATACTTCTTATACATGGAAAATACTCCTTATTTAATGATAAAATGTACCAAGAAAAAATCATGGGACAATTTTCCCCCAACTTATTTTCAAAATTCCCAAACCTACAAAAAAGTTGAAAGAAAATACAGGTAACTAATGCCCGTATACCCTTCATCTAGTCATCAGTTAACATTTTACCATATTTACTTTGTGTGTTCAGAGAAGGAAAACTCTGACCCCAAAAAACCTCCGCTGCCTTGCGGCATACCTCTTCAGGGAAAAGGCTAAGGGAGTAAACCCCGACAGAAAATCCGGAGCCGGAGTCCCTAAGGCGGTTTGACGTTGTAGTCAACACCGGCAACTCCTGCGGCGCACCTGAAGCCAAGCTGTATTGACTCCGTCTTTCCCTTGGACCCTTCAGCTGCGAAGAGAGGGGGGGTCTGCTGCATGGGCAACAGCAGACCCTCCATATCACCCTGCCCAGGCTCTGTAGCTTCAGCTTCACTGGAGAGGACACTCCAGCGTCATCGCAAGATGTCGATTCAACACGGGAGGAGACAGATACCGTGTCACTCCCGAGTCGGACTGCACAGCCATTCTCGGCGGTGCAGATAGACTCTTAAGAAGCTACACCATCGTCTCTCGAGATGGACGGCTGCCGACGACGAGTGCTGTGATATATGAGGGAGACGCAGCTACTAATTTTTAAATTGTATTTAAATGTATGTACTGAATGTACTGAAATACTGAAATTCACTGTGTCACACTTTAGCAGAAGCAATTGCTCTGAATGTCTTTTTAAACCCAGCTCTGCGTTTCCAACTGAAATCCTAAAAATGTGACAGCATTTAACTTAAAACTGTTATGAAGCAGGCGTAACGGATCCTTTTCATACTCAAGGAACGTAGGTGGAAATGATGTATTGACCTGCCTCTGCAACTATGGCATTACAGAGACCCACAACAAAGACAATGAAAACACATTGAAAACAGCAATAAAACTAACCTTGTTTTCTGACAATTTTTCTTCTGCTTCATGGCTGGAAGACGTCTTCAGTAAAGAAAATTCAGACAATTTCTTTTCCGCATCATTCATCAATTCGATAACCTCTTCCCTTGCTTTCTGGTAATCCTGCCACTGAGCTGCACATCTTGAAAAAAGTCCAACAAAAGTCAATAAGCAACATCAAACCACACATTTCTATGCAGAGCTCTGATGTCAAAATGTCTAGTGGTACTGAAGAGAGAAGAATGCATTTTCATGCAGATGTACACCATTAGTATATTCCTGCTTCCTGTGGGAAAATTCACTCTAAATCACATTATATTTTACTAGAATATGGGAAGCAATTCTACTACCTCTGCAAGAGATCTAATTGGGCGTGTGAGTCCTGGATTATCCTCTGGCTCTTCTCTTCCAGGGAAGCCATTTTCTGTGCGAGGTCCTCTTTTCCAGTTGGCTTGATGAGCGGGTCCAGGTGGGCTACCAGGCCTTTGAGCTCCTCCAGATTGCTCTGGAACTGATCCTCTGCACTGAAAAATTCCATGTGGCTTTTGAGAGTTTCCTCTGCACTCTCCACATCGAGGCCATTGCCCGCCAGCTGTAACATTTCATGGGCATCCTCAAGCCAGTCGTTAGCTGCTTGAAATACTTGATAGTACCTTTGACATTGGCTATATATTTGAGTCAGAGCAGCCTGAAACATAGTAAATACAAACACAATCAACTTCAATTGCCATGTGTTTGCAGCAAGTAATTTTTCCATTTCCTTTCCGGTCCTCCTCTACGTGGTTGTACATGTATACGTGAATTGAAAAGTTGGTGAAATATTTTTATCCTTTATTTTTGCTCCTGCTAATCTTGCCATAATTTTAGTATTAAGTTGAAGTAAGTAAACAAGGACAGAGATGAAAGAAATTTATACTGGTATCTTGCTTGACTGGTTCTGAAACTTTTCTCTCTCGCATATATATGTTATAATATATTTGTAATACTGCTTAGTAATATGTGGCAGACTAAATATTTAGCAAGGTGTAATAGTGCTTCAGTTGATTAAAAGTGTAATAACACCCACGGAAATGTAAACCAGTATAGTCACTACGGAAAACAATATGGAGGTTCCTTAAAAAAAAAAAAATAAATAAGTAAAAAAAGCAACTACCAGCAATCCTACTTCTGGGGACTTACCCAAAGGAAATGAAATCATTATTTTAAAGAGACATCTGTACTCCCACATTCTAAACATACTCTCACTTGTTTTTATCCCCAAGTAAAGTCATGATGAATATTCTAGTCTTGTTTCTTTGGTGCTACAGGGAAGCAAGAGAAGATGAAGCACTTCTCCCTGAGTGATACAGGGTGAGTGATGGGGGACCCCGATAAAAAGGTGGCTCAGCATCAGGGTCAGGGCTGCATCATCCACCTGTGTCTCTCCACTTTGGAGCTTCTGCATCCAGCGCTAATCTTAGAAATGGCAGCTTTCACATTGTTTTGAAAAAGCATCACTCATTATTCACTGCTAGTTTATTTCATTATTGATGTACTCACCATGGTATTGATTCTATCAGTGCTATCATTTATTACCTCTCCTAAAGGTGAGAGATAGCGGAGCTTACTGTACTATAGCTAAAGAGAGGTCCACATGGAAATCACATGAAATGAATACCATGTCCACAAACAATAAAACATCCTTTTAGGTCACTGTTGAAGATGCTTTTACGTAGTATCATAAAAGAAACACTTAAGGAAGCAACTATAACCAACCAACCAAACAAAAAACCCAAACCCAAACCAAACCAGAAACAAAGAAATGCCTCACATACTTACAAACAAGCAGAGCAGAACAAAAGCCCAGAGGAGCCCTATTACACTGACCTGTCGGGCGCCTAACGCTTCCTGAATGCCTCCATCCAGAGCTGAGAGCTCAGCAAGAGCGCACTGCAAATCCGTGGAAATCAGCTCCTTGGCTTTTGTGAATTTCTCCTTCTCCTTGTGACTCAGGGCGTTCATGATCCTCAGGCTGGACTGGACCTCCTCCTGTTGCATTTGGACCTTTCTGATCTCCTCCTGGATGTCCCGGAGGTTCAGGTCCACGCACACCGGCCCGCTCAGTTCTGCCTTCACGCCCCTCAGCCAGTCCAAGGAGCGGCTCAGCTCCGTCTGGAAATCTATACTCTGCACCATGCGGTTCTCACACTCCGTCACCGTCGCACTGACGGCCGACGTCAGCAGCTTTAACTCCTCTTGCCAGGCCTGGATCTGATGCTTGGCTTTCTCATAAGCTGAGGGATCGAGGTGTGGAACAAGATCCTCAAGATGCATGGCCACTTGTTCCAGCAGCGCTCCCGAGTCCTGCAGGCTCCCTGCCAGCGAGTGATACAGCTTGAGCTTCTCGTCTGCGGGCAGCGTCTCCTCATTCACCTTGGAGAGCTCTGCGTTCACAGCCTCGAGCTGTTTCTGTAGCTGGTGGCGCATCTTCTCGTGCTCCCGATAAGTGCTGCTGGTGTCTTCCAATAAGCTAACTCTTTGTTCTGTTTGTCGCTTCAGCCGGTGGTACAGAGTGACAAGCTGCAGCATCCTGTCTGGCTGCCAAGGCTGCCCCGTGCTGCGAAAACTTTCCTTCTTCTGGTTCAGCTCAGCCACTGCCTCCCCGAGGCCTGCCACCTCTCCCAGAAGAGCTCTGCAGGCGTCCTGAAGACACAGAGCTTCTTCAACAACCAGGTTGGCGGGGACAGGGCTCATCTTTAAGAACTGGTCTTCCAGTTCGCTCAGGGACCGGGTGGTCAGCTCAATCAAGGAAGCGTATTCTTTCCGAGCGAGGATTGCTTCTTGGACCTTATAGAACTTGTCTTTAGCCAAGGCGACAATGACATTGAATTGCAGGGGCAGGGCATTGAGCTTTTCACTGAGGTAGGAGTGATCGACTTCATTCAGTGACGGCAACATGGCCTGGCCCGTTCTCTGGAGTGTGAGCAGGAGGTTTTCATACTCCGGAGATTGCTCAAGGATGTGCTGATATTTGGCCAGTTGTGTGTGAAGATCTGTGCTCTCGTTCATTAGGTTGATTTCCGGAAATGTAACAATATCTGCTTGTTTTAGCCAGTGGCAAGCTTTGTCGAAATCTTCCTTAAAATGCTTCCTGGAAACTAAATTCTTCTCTAGGTCTTGTAGCCTGTGGCTGCACTTCTGTAACACGGTGTCGTAGACGCTCTGCAACTCCTGAAGCTTACCCAGTACTTCGCTCTTTTCCTGCTCTGTGGTGCTTTTCATTAACTCACGGCCCTGGGCCCAGAGGCCAGTGACTTCGTTCTGGTAAGTCCTGAGGCTGGCTTGAGCGCTCTTGCACGTTTTAACTTGTTTGCTCACATCGTCTGGTAACAGGCAGATGTGCTCGCGGAACATTATCTTCCGCTCGTGCTGCTGAATTTGGCTGGTGGCCTGGAACACCGCCATGAGGAACTGGGTTTTCTCGGACAAGGTCTTGTTTAAGTACTTCCGTCTCTGGCCCACTAAGTCGCTGAGACAGTTCACATGCCTCTGTGCGTCAGAGAGCACCTTCTGGATTACCTGCCGCTCGTTGAGGCCGAGATCAGCCATCACCCTGTCAGCGTCCTTTATGAGTGATTTCAGCAGCATCTGCTTGGCCTCAAGTTCACTGCAGATGGCAAGGTGGTCCATGAGAAGGTTTGGAGCCATGTCGGGTGGGGGGCTCTGCCTGAGGGCCTCGGCAACGTTGGGCTGCTGCTCCTCTGCCCACTCCATCAGCTCCTGAAACTTGGCCTGCACCACGTTCAGTTCCTCCAGGTTAGTGACCGACACTTGGATTTTCCTTTTAACGAGGTCCTCCAGCTGAAACCAGCGTTGCTCAAGGTGACTTGTCTGTTCCTTGACTAATTCTCTGTCATCTAAATTCAGATGCTCTATTATTTTCTGCTTTTTCTGTTTCAGGTCTTCAATGGCCTGTTTTCTCTCCTGCAATGCCAACGCTAGCTTTTTCAGGGCTTCCAGGTGGTCCGCTGTGCTCTCCGCGTCGGATCTATGAATATATGAAAGGCATCGACGCAAATTAGCTAACTCGGTATCTGCACTTGATCCTACCATGTTCTGTTACACTTGACCATTTTCTTTAAAAGGATGTTCTTAGCTTAGCGTTTACTGACCCAGGTGCTGTAATTAATATGGAATACAAGACTCATATATTTGAAGTTAAGCCAAAACAAATTGCTTAGATACTACTTTTCTAGTCTTCTTCTGGCTCCTACTGCCTTCCCAATACATCTAACATGTACTTTCGGATTCTTCCTCTGACCCTTATAAACTGAGCAGGATCTGCACATAACAAGATCCCCGGATGATTTGTGTAAACATTATAAACACTGAGAAGCACTGATCTATGCATTCTTGAAAATGGCACTTAAAGAAATTAATAAATACTCCATGATGTATGCGCTTTCTTGGGAGAAGAAGCCCCAGTGAACAATCACTATAGTGCTAGACAGTACAATATGCAAGACAGAAGCAAGTGCTCTGCCTGCCACTCATTGGTGAACCTAGATATTTTGGGGTTTCTGATTAGAAATCTTTAAAAATAGGTGTGAAATGCAAAGAATCCTCGTTCTTTTGACTACAAACATATGAGAAAGTGAAATCTTGCTTTTTCACTTACAAAAAAAGCCCTGGCTGGTGAAGCTCAGTGGATTGAGCACTGGCTTATGAACCGAAAAGTTGCTGGTTTGATTCCCAGTCAGGGCACAGGCCTGGTTTGTGGGCCAGGTCCCCAGTTGGGGGTGCACAAGAAGCAACTGATTGATTTGATGTTTCTCTCCCTCTCTTTCTCCCTCCCTTCCCTTCTCTCAAAAAATCAATGAATAAAATATTTTTTAAAAATCAGTTCAAGGTATGAGGAACAGCGCTGGGAGGCAGTAGGATGAGTTCTGTGTGGGCCACACCAGGTCTGAGGAGCCTGAGGGCCAACCAGATGGAAGTGCTTACTGCCAGCCTGAAATATGGATTTTTGCTGACATTGGCTGGACTTAGCCCAAAGACCAGTAAAATACTCAGTATTAAGAAAAAATTTTATAAACAAACTAGAAAATAGTATACCTTCTCCCAAAAGACCGCCTGATTTAACTCTACTTAGAATTATTTATTCAGTTTTAATGACTGCAAATTAATAAATTTGCGCAGAGAACATGCAGATTTTAATACTTAGAGTGATCAGAAATATAGAAATATTTCCATATGAAGACTCAGTGTGTGGGGAAGGGGAATTATTGCTTTTCAAAGAAAGGGCCAAGAGGAGTTCAATCACTACAAAATCATTGTGACACAGATTAATTGAATTTGGTTTGTTTGTTAACTTCTCTAATACCACACACAAATGCAAGACAAAACCTGACTGAATTACAGAGAATTATTACTTACAGACTTGATAAGAAACCTATGGAACAGAAAGATTAATTTCATTGATTTATAGGTGATAGTACTATAACTGGGAATTAAACAACATTTGAAAGATGCCTGCAATATTCTTGGAGGTCACAGAAAAATGGTGCTGTTATCAAACATTTCTCTTTCACCCCCTGGTTAAATTAACACTGAGCACGGAGTACCACAGCGCTGGATCCATGTGACAACATGAGTTTCTTTGTCATGTTTTAGTGATATTAATAATGATAGACAATAGATGTGAAAAACCGAAGAGAGACCTTTCACATCTGTATAGAGATTAAGACATTTCTGGCTTCGTGCCTTGGTGACTCATTGGAGAATGGCTATTACCTGGCTAAGTTATCCCATTCTGTAGTAAACTTTTCCAAGAACACTTCCACGACATTCATGCAGTCATGGTAATCTCTCGTCCTCTGAAGATCCTCTTCCCGTTGCACACACAGATTGTTAGACTGAAGACACAGATCTAGCCACTGGTCATTCAAATGACTGATTTCCTTGTGTTCAGGAGACTCCTGCTTCTTGGTTAGTGTATCCACCTTTTCTGTAATTGCGGTCACTGATGCCTGTTTGCACTGTAGTTTCTTAACAAAATCCTGAAGGATAACAAGGACAAGTAAGAAACATGTAATAAACTCCCCAAATAAATATAGAGTGAAACACAGACATAATATGTCTAGCACTTTAAATAACTAAAGACCAAATAATGAGTGAGTCATCAGGGACAAAGAGAAACCAAAAATTATCATACAAATTTTTATGAATACAAATTTCCAAGTGTACAAGGATCAAAGGGTGAAGGTGATATTTTCTTTTATTGTGTAATTTTGAACAGTATAAAGAAAGACTGAAAAATGTGAAACAATATTATATTCACTAAGGGAAAAGTTAATATCATAATATTTTAAAGTACAGCCTTAGTTTCCTAAAAAAATCTGAAGTTCATGCTTTTGAGAAAAAAAAACTATATCATCTCTTTTTATGGCATCCTGTTATTTTCTGCACATACAAATAATATTTCAGTAGAAGCTATAAATGGCTTGTTCTCACAGAGAAAAAAATCAAACTTAAAGTTTGTTAAAAATCTGGTATAACTTCTAATCAAGTTCAAATCATCTTTTATTAAATTATATGTAAATATAGACTAGCAATTATATTTCTATAATATTTTAAATCTGTTACATATTAATTGATATGTATTTTATATATTAAATATGTATACAATTAATTAGTACCTTGGCAATCCTACAGTTTCAACAATGTTGTGGATGGAAAGATGATAACTAATAGGGGTTTGTGTGTGTGTTTAGTGGCAGAGGCTTCCGGCTCTGTCAGCTGGACCACAGCTGTCTTGTTCAGGAACAAAGTGCAAAGTGAGTGGCCTTTGATGCAAGTGACCAATTGGAGCTACAATAAAATGTTTGAATGTGTATTTGTTTTTAAAAATTTTTATTTTTCAATTACAGTTGACGTTCAACGTTATATTACTGTCAGGTGTACAAAATAGTGGTTAGACACTTATGTGACTTCTGAAATAATCCCCCTATAGGTGTAGTGCACTTAACACCATACTTACTTATTACAATATTACTGAGTAAATTCCCTGTGTTGTACTTTAGAAAAGCTTACTTTCTGATCTGTCCTTTCCTGGCACCGAATGAAGTTTGTTCTGATTCTACTTTATTCTTAACTAGCTGTGCTTATGTTTAAGGCCTGATGGACACACACCCATCCTGGCCTCCTCCGTCTCCCTGGAGACCCACGAATTCCTACCTTTACTTGGGAAACCATGTTCTGGGCGATACTGAGCTCCAGTTCCGAGTGCCTCCGCTTCATATTCTGCAGCTGTTGATCGGCGTCCTGGAGGTAAATCCAAAGCTCAGCCTTCATGTGCTTGATCTCTTCCCAGCCCTGAGTTAAGTTCTGTGCCTGGACAAGCCTTTCTTCAATCTTGAGAGAACAGAGGCAAGAGTCAGCAGCAATAGAGAGAAACATGTAGGTCCAATGAATCAGAGATGCAATTCTTCAGCCTGTCCATGCATACACAGGCCAATACACATGCACACATGTGTGCACACACACACACACACACTGTGATAAGTCCACACATAATTCTTTATTTGCTTTAAAAAAAGCAGATTTTCTTTTTATATTTAGGTTTTCTAAGGACTTTCTATGTCTATGACATGCCATATGATTTCAACCAGTTTTAGAGAAATTTTAACAGTGTATTAGGTCAAAAGTTGCCCTAATGTTTTTTCACGTTGGACATTTTCAACATCTAACTCACAAATTTAATCTTAAGGTTAACTAGAAAAGACTTATATTGTTCTCTATTCTACATTTGTTGTTACTCCTTACAAAACTGAGTTATTGTTTTAAATATATATTTTAGATCGGTTTCACTGGTTTTTAAAATCAAATAATTTATTTCAAAATATCATTTCTGTAAAATATATATGAATTATTGCATTTTCATAAGGATTTAAAGACATATTTGATTTGATAATATACAAGTGGAAAAGCTACATTATTTTAAGACATTTCTTTCTTTGGGTGATTTTACTATTCTGTAAATATTTAACCAATTAAAAACCAAAAATCAAGTCTTATTTTTTTTTTTAAATGCAGAAGTGTTACAAGAGTGTCAGGAGGCAGTGCCAAACACAAGGCCCCGTGCTGCCATCTGTCGGCTGTGACAGGTACTGCTAGCCATTTCCACCCAGACAGATGCAGCTTCAGAATCCTTCTCAACACCAGGATGTAATGGCAGGCTCTTTGCCATTTCTAACATAAAGCAAGAACCAGGAACCCCTTCCATATTAAGTATCCCTAAAGAAAAAGATGGGAAGGAGAAAACGAAACAAAACAAAAAAGAAAAATTAGGAAAAGAGAATGGTAATTAAAGAGAAAAAAGAAGAGGAAAGAAGTGCTCATGATTTGCAGATGAACGGGACTAAAAGTTTCAGTTCCAATTCAGCGGCGCCAGGATCAGAGTGTGCCTATGTTTCTGTGACTTAGCTGAAATTCAAATATCTATTTATCACAATCATCATAGGAGTTCTAGAGCAAGAATATTTCAAGGAGATATTTTTTTGAAATGTCACATCTAACATTCAAGCAAGAGAATATAATAAAGCAGACAGATCCAATGTGGCTTTTAAATATTTTACCATTTCCTCTGTTTGTTGAATATCTTTTGCTGTGGTTTTCACCGAAGTGTTTGACAAGTCACACATGGAGCAAAGGAGATCCAAGTAGGTCCTTGCCTGCTTCTGCAAAGCTCTGAAGTGTTTGACCTTAAAAAAAAAACACATTTGTCAGAATGAAAGAGACGCATACTCTACTTAGCAAATCTTTGTACCATTTATAATATTTTGTTGACATTTCGAAAATAACCTTACTATGTTCAGTAATTATAGCCCTTGTTGTAAATCACATGTATTAGTAACTCGTAGAAAGAATTCAAGTCCTGACTGGTGTGGCTCAGTAGACTGAGTGCTGGCCCGTGAACTAAAAGGTTGCTGGTTCGATTCCCAGTCAGGGCACGTGCCTGGGTTGTGGGCCAGGTTCCCAGTTGGATGCATGCAAGGGGCAACTGGTCGATGTGTCTTTTAAACATTGATGTTTCTCTCCCTCTTCCCCTCCCTTCCCCTCTCTCTGAAAATAAATAAGTAAAATCTAAAAAATATTTTAAAATTAAAAAAAATATAAACACACCCAGGCAGAGATCCATTTGACCATCATCTCTCTCTCTTTTTCTTTCTATTGTCATTCTATTTCAGTGGTCCCATATTTTCCCTATTGCTCTCCTCTGTTTGAACTTGGTTTTCCATTTCAGAGAATGAATCTTTACCCTACTCTGGCCTGCTTCTTAGCATGTTTTTACAAAATCTGGAGCCATAAAAGAAAAGGCCATTGTGCATTTGCAGGCTTCACTGGAGTTTAGTAAAAATGTAGATGGCTGGGCTCTTTCTTTCTGCGGAAAACTCGAGAAAGGCATTTCCAGGTGGATCATGAATCTATACACACAAACAGGGAGAAATGTGTTTCTTTGAAGACAGCGAGATATGTAGGCTCTGTGTTAGATAACAGGACAGGGAGCAGCACACAAAACACAGCCTTTGTTCCCATGGAGCTCATAGTCTTACTAGAGGGACGGGCAGTGATGAAACAGGTAACCAGCTATCGGTTAAGGCAAGGGTCGGATGAGAAGTGCTGACAGCCTGATGGGGGGTGGGGGGTGGCAGAGGTTTCGAGAAGTAGTTCTCACTTGCTCCGTTTATACGATAAATTGGCAAAGTGGTATTGACTGTTTGCTGTATAGGATACAGTTGATCTACAGAAGCATCAGGTGAATTTCCAAAAGCAGAGTCAACAATGAAGCTTATGTTTTCACTCCTACCTTCATATTTTTTCCTTTTCCTCAGAATTATACAGATTGCTAAATACACCATTCTTGTATAGATATAATAAATATAACTCAATTTTCTATTAAGTCAAAAGTGGCACCTAAATTTTTAATTTTAATTTTTAATTTTATAAATACATTAAAAAAGAATAACAATTTAAGACTGATATTGATCTGATTCCAAAAGCATTGGGAGCAGCTCATAGATTGTCGGTGACAAAACAGTTGCAAAAGATTTCACTAAAATCAATTTCAAGGGTAAATCTGGCAGTACTTTTTTCGTTCCCCCAAATTCAATTGACATGCCTTATAAAGAACATATGCCTTCTTAATGGAATCATATTAGTGTGTCATTTTCTCATGGTAGTGGGAGCATATTATCCTTATAGGTTTATTGTTTATCAGGTAGGAGACACTGGAGATACACATGGTCCTGGAATCACGACCAAGATGTCACTGCATCCTATCACAGCCGGACCCCGTCTGACACCATCTGAAGTTGTCATGGTGTCAGTAGTGAAATTTTCCAGTCACATATCCGAACAAGCCGATGACTAGGGTCAAACTCAGGTCTTACTTATAGAGGCATACCTTGGTGATACTGTAAATTCAGGAAAGTATCACAATAAAGCAAGTCACACAAGTTCTTTGGTTTCCCAGTGTATAGAGAAGTTTTGTTTACCTTATACTCTAGTCTAATAAGGAAGCAATAGCATTATGTCTAAAAAAATGTACCCACCTTAATTAAAAAATACTTTACTGCTAAAAAATATCAACCATCATCTGAGCCTTCGGTGAGTTATAAACTTCTTGCAATTTGTAAAGAATGAAATATCTGCGATGTACAGTACATATAGCCCGATAAAGTTGGTGTGCCTGCACTTTTATATCCCTAGCAGCCAGCACAGTTTGGCCACTAATAAGCACTTAACGTGTTTTCATTGACTATCTGAATAAACCACACGACATGAGCTTCCAGGAGTCCATTACCTGCTTCACGGCTTCTGCCCTGCTCAGGGGTGGATGTGGGCCCGGCTTTAAATCTGGCTGGACCGCAGAAAGCCAGGCCTGGCACTGCTGCAGAGTGTCTTGTCGGCTAACATGCCTCTGAAGTTCATGTTCCAAACTCTGGTACACCTGAAACAGAACAGTCATGCTGCAGCTGTGTGCGCTGTCTCCTCTCTACAGGCATCACTGGAGTCAAACGAAACACATCCACAAGCTCACTGAAACAGATTCCTGTCCCAGGACACCCCAACACAATACGTGTATCTACGGAGTTTTCATGCGTTCCCGAAGGTTGCAGAGCACAGCTGTCACCCCCAGTTTATAATGTCTCAACCCACACCTGACCATATAACATCCCGATCAGGGGAAGAGAACGGGGCTGGGGTTCATGTAACTGTAGAAGTGTGTTAGACTACATAAAGTCACTGACGTCGACTGCCAAACACAGATCACAGTTTCTGTAGCTTCCCCATGAGGGTATAAAATCGCAGTGTTGGCTAAGCTAGAAGCTAATAGCAAAATGCCATGTCATGGAAAGATAAATACTATTTCTCTAACTGAACTGCTTCTGCCTTGGGGGTGGGGTCAGACGGGAACTAAATTATGACCCAGGGGAGGGGAGAGGTGGAGGCTCTCATTACACCTGAGAAGCTCTGTTCCAGGAAACAGGAATCCAGAATAGTCCAAACATTTCCTTTTTTATTGAATTTATTGAGGTGACATTGGTTAATAAAATGACATAGGTTTCAGGTGTACAATTCTGTAACACATCATCTGTATATTTTACTCGCCACCCAAAATCAAGTCTCCTCCTATCACCATTTACCCCGCTTTATCCTCTCCGACCTTCTCCCAACCTTCCTTTCCCTCTGCTAATCACCATACTCTTGTCTGTGTCGGAACTGGTTTTCTTTTCTGCTTAATCCCTTCACCTTTTTCACCCAGCCTCCCTCCCCCATCCCCTCTGACAGCTGTCAGTCTATTCTCTGTATCTAAAAGACTTTTTATTTTGTTTTCTGTGCTCATTTGAGTCCACATATAAGTAAACTCATGTGGTATTAGTCTTCCTCTGACTGACTTATTTCACTTAGCATGATACCCTCCAGGTCCATTCATGCTGTCACAAAAGGTAAGATTTCTTCCTTTTTTACAGCTGAGTAGTATTCCATTGTATAAGTGTACCACAACTTTTCTATCCACTCCTCTACTGATGGGAGCTTGGGCTGCTACCAAATCTTGGCTATTGTTCTGGATTTCTTCTGATACACTCCCCAAAGTAAAAACACTGGGTCATAAGGCAGTTCCATGTTTAATTTTTTGAGAAAATTCCATACTATTTTCCACAGTGGCTGCACCAGTCTGCATTCTCACCAACAGTGCCAAAGGGTTCCCTTTTCTCTGTATCTTTGCCAACACTTGCTCTTTGTGGATTTATTGACGATAGCCATTCTGACCGGTGTGAGGTGGTATTTCATTATAGTTTTAATTTGCATTTCTCTGATGATGAGTGAGTGACCTTAAACATCTTTTCATATGTTTATTGGCCACCTGTATGTTCTGTTTGGAGAAGTATCTATTCAGGTCCTTTGCCCATTTTTTAATTGGATTGCTTGATTGTGTGTGTGTGTGTGTGTGTTGAGTTCTTTGAGTTCTTTATATATTTTGGTTATTAACCCCTCATCAGATGTATTATTGGCAAATATGTTCTTTTATTCAGTGGGTTGGTTGTCTTTGATTTTGTTTTCTTTGTTGTGCAAAAACTTTTTAGCTCGATGTAGTTCCATTTTTAAACTTTTTCTTTTGTTTCCTTTCCCCGGAGAGATATATTGGGGAAAAATATTGCTATGAGGAATACCTGAGATTTTAATGTCTATGTTTCCTTCTAAGAGTTGTATGGTTTCTAGTCTTACATTTAAATCTTTAATCCAGTTTGAGTTTATTCTTGTGTGTAGTGAATACACAGAGGCAAACACAGAAAGGCAGACAAAATGGGAAGACAAAGAAACATGCTCCAAGTGAAAGAATGAGAGAGATTTCCAGAAAAATAATTAAATAAAATGGAAGCAACCAAGATAGCAGAGGCAGAGTTCAAAACAATAGTTCTAGGGATGTTCAAGGACCGTCGTGGAAGAGTGGATGATCTCAGTGAGAATTCAAGCAAAGAGGTAGTAAGCATTAAAAGGACACAGAAACCAAAAAAAGAAGCAGTCAGAAATAAAGAATACCATCTCTGAAATGAAGAATACACTAGAAGGAGTCAACAGGATGCAGAATGAAGCAGAGGATCACATCAGCAATTTAGAGGACAAGAGAAGAGGAACCACCCAATCAGAGCAACAAAAAGAAAAAAGATTTTTTTTTTTAAATGAAGAAAGTCTAAGGGACCTCAAGACAACATCAAACATAACAACATCGCATCATAGGGTTACCAGAAGGAGAAGAGAGAGCAAGGGATTGAGAACCTGTTTGAAGAAACAATGGCTAAAAACTTCCCTAATCTGGTATACTTACTTTTTATTAAAAGGTCAATTCTTATCCATTTTAGACTTACTTTTATAACATTAGGGATTCCATTTTAGTACAATTCATTACACCCTTTAAAGTATAACTCAAAATTGATACTTATTCTTTTTATCAATTTCTATATGAATGCATAAAAATACTAAATTAGAATAGAACTTGGGTTACATAGAGTTAAAATAATAACTTATTCTGCAAATTACAGATAAATTATTTGGGTGTTATAGAATAAGTGGAAAATTAGAAAAAAGTATTGGTGATGTTCAACTAAAAATAAGCAAAACAAAATTCAAATAAATCTGATACTAACTGAAGAGTAAAGGGATTAGGTAAAGCCAAATATTTGAAATTCACTGCTTTGTCACATCAATCAAACGTACATTAGTTCTGTGTTCACATAAAGACTGAAATCTATGCTCCTGTCTAGACATGCTCCAAAACTATCCCGAACACCAAAGTATTAACACTGTTTTTACAAACCTGTAGATTGCACAGGGTTTCTCCTTGATTCATAGCCATTCTGGAACGTGCCAGTGGTACTCACCCTCTGGGCTGTACTGCAGATCGCTGAGTAACTATCCTGTGTGCCCTGCAGGTGCGCGTGCACAGTTTGTTTAAGTTTCGCTTGGAGGTGTTCTGCACATTGGCTGATCAAATTGTCGCCTTTAATTTTAAGGTTGTTCAAACGGTCTTCAAAACCAGCAATTTCTTCCATCATTGCCTACAAAAGAAACAAGAGTTCTCATAATTCAATTTTTAGCCTTTAAATAACCTATTTACTAAACAGAAAGTTTAAAATTAAAATTTCACTGTTTAATGATACTTTTGAAAGAGTTTTATAATCTGTCTTGGTTACCATATAGCAAATGAAAAAAAAGTATGTTTCAGGGATACTCCAATGGGAAGACTTAATGAGTTTAATAGATTAAGTTACATAGGAATGAGGAAGGAAGCTTTTAGGCTGGGGTGAGTTCAAGGCTTCTCTCAGATAGAGAATAGCTGCTCCATAGTATTATCAGAGAAAGGATGTTTGTAATGTTTTTCAGCTTTATATATTATCATTCTGATATAATTTATATCTAAAATATAAGTGTTTAGTTTATGAATATCGTCGTCGTCGGCAGCCGTCCGTCTCGAGAGACGATGGTGTAGCTTCTTAAGGGTCTATCTGCACCGCCGAGAATGGCTGTGCAGTCCGACTCGGGAGTGACACGGTATCTGTCTCCTCCCGTGTTGGATCGACATCTTACGATGACGCTGAAGTGTCCTCTCCAGTGAAGCTGAAGCTACAGAGCCTGGGCAGGGTGATATGGAGGGTCTGCTGTTGCCCATGCAGCAGACCCCCCCTCTCTTCGCAGCTGAAGGGTCCAAGGGAAAGACGGAGTCAATACAGCTTGGCTTCAGGTGCGCCGCAGGAGTTGCCGGTGTTGACTACAACGTCAAACCGCCTTAGGGACTCCGGCTCCGGATTTTCTGTCGGGGTTTACTCCCTTAGCCTTTCCCCTGAAGAGGTATGCCGCAAGGCAGCGGAGGTTTTTTGGAGTCAGAGTTTTCCTTCTCTGATGTGCCCTGACTGGAAGATCGAACCAGCGACACTTAGCTCGCAGGCCGACGCTCAATCCACTGAGCCAAACCAGCCAGGGCTAATTTATGAATATACAATTTATCTAATACTATAACATCTGATATATATATAAAATAATCTAACATCTGATGATCAAGGTATACCTAATTTACATCAAATAATATTTATATTAATAAAAATAACATTTACCACTCACCATTTATTAAGCACCTGCTATATTCCAGGAACTATATGTAAGTCCTGAGGAATGTGTATTATTATCATTGTTTTACAGATGAGGAGGTTGAAGCACAGGGAGGTTGTATGACACACTCAAGGCCATGCCAACTAGGAAATGGCAGTGCCCCCAGGCTTTGGACCCCACTCTGCCTGACTTTGGCTCATACATACCCCTGTCCCCACATGTGTTCTTTAGAGAGCGTTCTCAGAGATTACATGGAGACGAGTAACTAACTTTTTCAAATCAGGTTTTAATTTCCTTACTGCTACGTGATACTAATGACAAGTGACACATTCCAACACAAGGCTTCCTGGGTCAACACATTTACGTATCTACCGAAAACCTAGTGGTCCCTCCGTAGCCTGGGGTATACCGTTTTTCCAACAGTGTTGTGTTAATGGTTATTATAAACACCAAATTGAAAAGAACCATTTGGTTTTCCAGTTGGAATAGAGTCATTGTATCACGAGGGTATTCGAGGTATTGCCTCAGTGCCCAACGCAATACACCATGCAATTAGTTTTCTATTCATATTTGCTAAATATAATTTTCTCCTATAGTCAGGAATCCTGAAGCCCAGGGATGTTAATGGCTTTCCTAAGCACAGTAGTGGACTTTGACTATATCATGACTAAAATTCAGTTTCTTAAAGTCAGCAAAATTGCTCCATAACATTGTGATCATACGACATCTGCCATCTGGCACATATAATTACTAAAAATACACATTAATAAAGATAAGAATGCCTCATAGCAGTACCATAATTTTTGGTTTACACAGTGTTTTCATAGGTATTATCTCCTGTGATGCCCACAACAGCTACGTGATGAGGCCGGTCCCATCACTTCCCTTTACAAAGGAGAACAAGGAGGCTCAGAGGAGCTAAGTTCTCCCAGCTAGGAAGGAGGGAGTCTGGCTAGAATTCAGACTTTTTGATTACTATGCCTGTATCCTGTCTTTGGTTGTACTTTTCTAAATTAAAGAGAATCTCTTTGATAAATTACTCCATAAAGATTAAATTCTGTAATAAGAAACCATTAGCTAGGAAAAAGGCTAGAGCTGAATGTCAGGATTCAACTATTATTGATTCACTTAAATAGTGAATTTAACTGTTCTCCATTATTAGGTATCCTTGGGACTCAGACCTGACTCTTTAACTTCAATCATTATAATCCAGAGATGCGCGGTCACGCACACAGACAGGCATGGCTGTGAAAGCCATCCCGTAATCCTCAGCTCTTCAGAGACCAGATGTACCTTGTGGTGGGCCAGTTGCTGGGTGATTGTCTCTAGGCTGCTGGTCTCCATGAGGTCGGGTGCCACCAGCCTGCCTGACATCTGCAGCAGCCACTTCTCCACTTCCTGGAGCTCAACGTTGTAATCTTCGTGGTCTTTGACCTTCGCCTCCAGACTGTGAACGTGCTCCTGTGAAGCCAGGTGCCCATTAAAGGTGACTTTTAAGCCAAAAGCTACTCAAAACTGTTTTATATTTTAAAAACCCAGTGCAACTCTTAGGGTACATATATCACATGGGGTTCCATATATCGCAAAATTACTAGGATCTGAAAAAACAGGAAAAAAGTCATTCTGCCATCTGAATAGAAAGAAAAATACTGATCCACCCCAGCGCTTAAATTATTCTGACAGAGAAAAAGGAGTCAGGACCCACTTTTTGGCAAATAAGTAATTTTGTATTGAGTTTCTGATGTCACCTTACCTTTCCTTCACTGCAGAGGTCCTGGTAATCACTTTGAAGCTTATCTATTTTGTCTTTCAAAGTAGCATCCTGCACCAGTTCCAGAAGAGCTTCACCTTTCTCTCTCACTGATTTTACTGATGGTCCATGGGACAGCACTATTTGTTGAAGTGACTGGAATTACAAAGAAAAAAAAGAGAGAGAGAGTTTGCCCGTGTGGTCAAGATGAGAACACCACAGATCTGATACTTGCTTTATAGATCTATACATGAAAGGAAATGGTTTTTAATGGTTAATATTGTTTTTAAATAGAGTAATGCATCCAACAGCGTGGAGAGAGAAGTATGGAAAAGATTTGCATTTGGCTATATTCAACACAGGTGCTATTTCCAGCTTCCACCCATTCCTTGCAGCAGAGAAAAACACAAAACGAGGCACTGTCATTTTATCTTGAGTTCATGAAGTTGCCTGCTGTTTGAGGTGCACGTAAAGCTAAGGAGACAAATCCCAGCTGTGAGGGTGCTGTACAGGCAGCCCCAAGAACTCAGTGGTTCGATGAGACACTGTCAGATTGGGTAGAAAAGTCAAGGATTGAAGAGACATTGGCTGGAAGAAGAAAAAGCTTCTGACAGGGAACGCTTTGAGGTAAGTCATCACACAATTCTTACAGACTATCATTTGACCCTTTAGGTCAAGTTTAGAGCACAAATTATTCCACATATAAACTTCCATAATTGTTTCAAAAATGTAAACAGGTGAAATAGCTCTATCTATATCTTGCGTGGCTAGCTATAGTCACACCACCATTTATTCTTTGAAAAATTAATATCTAAGATGTTTAGCTACAGGTGGTTAATTAGAACGTATTTTCTTACAAATATGGTACCACATTTTAAATTTACCGTAGGTCAGCTTATAGGCCTTGGATACCCAAAGGTGAAGGGAAGACTACCTGAAGCAGATCAAGTCTACAGGTGTGAGATCCTGATGCCAAGAAGATATATCTGGGGGATCCCTCTACCTGAATCACACTGTGAGAATAGCTCCCCATGTATTGATACAATCTTTGAGTTTCAGGCAAATGTGACTCCTGGATGGGAATACAACTTTGAGGTAATATATGTCGCCAAACTCATCTACATCACTCACCCCCAGTAGAATAGACATGTTATGGATGCTCTCTAGCCCCTGCTGAGGGTGACATGCCAGGACTCATCTCCCTCCCATTCAGTCCCTACATGCTCCTCCTGCCTTTGTCAGTGAGTGACAACACGCTACCTTGTATTTAGATAATTGAGCTTTTTTTTCATATAATTCCATTTTGGGTTCTTCAGGCACATGCAGGATTTCTTGGTATTCTGTTATCCAATGAGTGAGTGCTTTATATTTATCTGAGAATTCTTTTGCTAAATGAAGGCCTTTTTCCAGAGTCATGTGCTCTTTCCGAACTGTGCTGGTCAGCTCCTTCAGCTGCTCCATGTGACCATGAATCTCGTTCCTTAAACTGTCTGCCTCGCCGTCCTCCAAGAATTCCAGAGCCCTCTCTCCTTTCTCTCGCGCCGACTTCAGCAAACTGTGGCCTCTCTCCATGTCTTTTAGCAAACCCTGAGAAAGAGAAGGAGTCAATCTTTTCCTTCCTTTTAAAGAAAACACAACCCCATTCTTGAATCTATTATTGCCCCTTAAAATATGTTTGTGAGGTTTATAACCAGCTTTGACCTGCCAGGAAACAGAAATCCTCTTTTATTTACATTAACATAGGTTTTAAAATGGCCTGATCAATAGATGATTTCAGACTCAGTGACATAAGGAAGAGCTTGGTGTTTCTCTGATCCTCAGCAATGTTCCTAAAGATCTGAGTTAAAGCTGTTAACACACGGTGCTCTGAATTTGAGATACATTTTTTTTTTGTCTTAAGTTTTTAAAGTGTTAAACTGGAATTTAGTTAAGAATTTCATGAGCAGTCATGTCCAAGTCATAAAGATGAGATCACATCACCAATATGAAAAAGTCTGCTTTTGGCCTTACAGAGACAAGAACCTAGTATTTGATGTGAAATGATGCGCCAAGGCCCGCCCATCGCGCTGGGCAGGGATGAGCACATGCCTCCCAGTGGCTGTGCGGGAGGAGGGAGCCCATCGGTGGGGGAAGAACGGTTACGAGACAAAGTCTGATGATGGCACGCCTACCTCCAGCGTCTTCATTTTTTTCCCCATCATGGCTTTGTCTACTTTCTCAATTTTGGCAGCCACATTCTTGAAGTTTTTATGAGTAGAGCTGTACCAATCAGAGTAGGCACTTAGGGATAATTCGGCTTCCTCCAAACTCTGGATCTCTTCCTCCAGGAATTTTATTTGTTCCTTTGGAAAAAAAGAAACAAAATTGCATGGTCAACTGCAGACCCGTGCCAGTGCCTTCGCGGAAGGACGTGAATGGGAGGGGGAACGTGTTCTGGCGGGGGCAGGGGGGGGGCTGCTCCACAGGGGGCTGCCGGCGGCCCTCTCACCAGCACTTGGAGCAGAAGGGCCTGGTATCTGGACGTCAGCCGGGTGGCCTGGCCGCCCAGGCGGCTGCTCACGTGGCGGTCATCCAGGATCTCCTGAGCTCGGGCTCCCACCTCCTCCACTTCATCTCGGTAAGAGGTGACTTCTTCCTGCCACTTCTGAAACGACGGAAAGCGGGCCAGGAAAGGGTGAGGCTCAGGCCTTGCTGAGTGAGACAAGTGTACGTATAGTTTCTGAACAGGAGATGATCCCAGGGCCTATTTAGGATATTTTTATTCTGAGATTTAATTTTGAAAATATGTATTTTGACCTTCATAAAAAATTGTGTTACAACAATGTCATAAAAATGATACATTCTTGGTTTGGGCACTTTTTTGTATATATTCCACTTCAATTCAAAAAACATATTAAATTCTATTCAGGTATACCTGTATTAATAGGGAAAGATTCTAGTGTATGTTTACATGATACTTATCCTGATATAATTTTGAAAATGTATCATATATACCCTTCATGAAAAATACAATTACATGAGAAAAGCTGTACTGCTTGAGTTTGAGTACTTTTTTGTATATATTACAATTCTGTTCAACATTTTAAAGCAGAGTGGCATATTTTTATATTTTATTTTGTACTTAGACCACTTTTAAACTAGATGAAAAATGAAAAATATTCTAAAGGCCTAAGCATTATTTTGATCATATGCATCAAATTTGCATGAAAATCAGAATAAAACTAAATACCAAGTATCATTTCAATGCACAAAATTGGAGTGATTTCAAATCAGAACCATTCCCTTAAATGCTTGCAATACTAGCATTTATGTACCTTTACAAAGCAAGGTAATAGGGTATTGAAAAAATATAAAATATTTCACTAGATTATATTTTATTAAAGATTAATTTAAGATTCTATTCATAATTGCTGTTAGAATGCTCCACTGTAATTTATGTTAACATTCTTTTCAAGCAGAAGATTTTGCAAAATCTAAACCTTGAACAAAAGAAATTTACTAAATAGCTTAATGCAACAGACTCTGCAAGGCAACTGCTTCTCTGATCAAGAACAGGAATTTGCACTAATTTACCTTCATCTGATGTAACTGTGTCTCCTTGGCTGCCCGGTTAGACGGCCCTGCCGTCCTGAGACTCACTTTCTGCTCCAGCGTTGTTAGCCACTCGTCCACCTGCTGAAACTTCTGTTCCATCAGTCTCAATTTGTTGACGACATTATTGAACTGAGTGCGGGTCTCGGACAGTCTCTGCTGGTAAGCCTGCCAGTCCTGCCGCAGGGACTCCAAAGCCCGGTCCTCCGTCTGGGGGATGCCTGATGCTATCACTTCCTCTCTGGTGTGCAGCGCTGAATTCAACAGCGCCTGTCCCTCAGCACAGTGCACCTGCAGCTTCTGCAGGGAAGGGTATGGCTGTCACACCTCATTCATATTTTACACCTGCACAGGTTATCATGTCTCACCCCAGCCAACTGTGCCACCTTGAACCTCATGTTAGCAAAGAATGACTTTATTCTGTCTCATTTAAAACAACCTAATATGAAATATTATTTCCCAAGACAGCAGAAAGGTTTGCAAATATTTGCTATTAAAATAATCAAAACACATGCACACACACATGAATAACACAGACATAGTAATATTTGTCTTAGTCATCTTAGAAACAGTTTGTGAAATTTGACGTCTCAGTTTTATGGCAAAGACACTTGTGATTAAAGGACTATTGTTTAAAAGAATAACTTAGGCCTTTTATGGCTCATAATCTGTTTAAAAAACCTAAGGCTTCTTGCTTGACATTGAATGAAATCAGTGCTATACTTGTAGTTCAGACAGGAACAAGGGCCTCTTTTTGCTAAGAAGGGACACTTTGCCAAAGCTGTGCTCTAGGGAATGTGTTGGCCAAGGAAAGTTAGCCCAGAGGGTAATGGAAGGTTAAATTATCACACCTGCCAACTGGATGCTCCCAGGGGCAGATACATTTTCTCCCACCAAGGCATAAGCCTCAAAGATTTATCTTACAAGTTCAGTATAAACCCAACCTTGAAGAGCATCAACTATAATTTATAAAAAAGAAAAACTCATATCTTTAAAGGTATTGGAAAAACAATATTGTATACTTGCATCTCATATGTTTAAAAATTGACACTGATACTTGATCTGATCAACGAAAGTTGTTAGGAACCAAGTCAAAACCCACCAAGTATGTTAAAAGTACCAACATTTTTAGTCAAAATACAGTGTTATAAAAGTATTTAATATCATTTCAAACCATCTGAAATTGCTGGTATCTGACTATTGCAAAAATAGCAATCTCACATGGTACAAACTAATGGACATATTTTTCCTCAGTATGATGTCACCTCAAGAAAGCTATAACATGAATCTGTAAATGTAAGAGCATAATGTATATGGTAAAATATTAATTAAAACAGCCACAAACACAGAAATTTTATTCCAAAGTCCTTAAAATCTGTTAGAAGTTAATTTCGTACTTTTAATCTTCTTTAATTCAGGAGTTGGCAAACATTTTCGGTAAAGGGCTGAATAGTAACTATTTCAGGCTTTGGGGGCCATTAGTAGTCCCTACTGCCGCCACTTAATTCTGCCCTTGTAGCTCCGAAGTAGCAAGAGCTGGTACGTAAATGAATGGGCATGGCTGTGTGCCAATAAAACCTTATTTAAATACAGGCATTATGGCTCTAGGCTGTCCTTTACTGATTCTTGCCCTAAGTTATTAATCTCCCTAATACATCACCCTTTCTATGTCTTATAACTGTTTTTACTATTACACAAGTCATCCCTGTTATGTAAATTCTTGTGTGTCCCATATTTTAAGTATTTGTCCCAAGGGAAAACTAGGTTCAATAGTTTAAAAGTCTGTTATGTTCTACTGGCCTTCAGTTTATACAAAGGTTTGTGAATGCGGTCCACACTGCTGGCCTACCAGTTCCTACACCGCTGTGTGTCCTAGGATGTCAAGATCCTGAAGGTGGGGTGCTGTGCAGTTGGAACATCACAAATACTCACTATCTTTATCTATGCTCCTTCTTAAACTTTGTGACAACTCATAATAAGACAATGTAAGAATTAATGCATGGAGAATTGAAAGGTTGAAGTGAGGTTTGGGCCGCATTACTATTGACCGAAGTGAAACATTTTCTTCTGACTGGGGCAAGGGAAACATCTGTTGGGGACAAGTAACTTATTGGCCCAGTTCCCACACAGAAGCCTAGAGAGCTCAGTGTTTGCCTTTGCCAAGAGCATCTGGAGTGAAGTGCTGAGAAGGGTTATTTAGCAAAAACAAAGTCAACTCTACTAAAATAAATTACGACAGCTAAACCTGGCAGACCAGAGTATCCCATGACTTTAAAACAGAATGGATGAGATTCTTAAATAAATTATAAGTCTACATTTCTTACTAGATTACAGTTCCTTGAATGCGGCAATATTTTAATAAATCGTTACCTGCAGTGGCTAGCCAAGCGTCTGCCCTGGATTATGTATTCAATGAGTGCGGAGCGAGTAAAGAAGCCCAACGGTTAGGACCACTTTTCCACAAGGCATGCCAGTCCACCCGGAATCCCAGCCTGCTGCCCAGGCGGCAGCATTCCCTAGTTCCTCTAATTCCTTCTCCTAGGCCTCTGACCTTGGACCTGTATCCTCAGTGATGTGGGTTTCTGTTGAAACCAGATGGCCCAAGATGGTGCCACCGGTTTGATTTTAAGGAGTATCACATTCTATTGACCCCAGATGCTATGTCCCATATCTACCTGAATCCTTGAAGAACCAATGGGCAGGTGGGCCAGTCAACATTATAAATAAGACCACCAGCCATTCCTGTCACAGACCACGTTGGTCTCTGAACAAATTCTTCAAGTCCCAGTCTTGTTGGGTTTAAATGACCTACTAAATGATCTTGACCAGCATATACTACTGAGGTCCCAGAATGCCCTAGATCAGACTATCCTAGGGTTGCATTTAATATGTAGGAGCTATGGAGAGGGTTCAAGGTCATGTTAACTTCTCATTGCTTAAAAGAATAATTCCATCTTCAGAATGAAAATTCTTTTGTTTTAATAAAAGATAAAACAAACTTTACCTGAAGATCTCGCAATGTTGTTTCGTGAGTACAGGTATCACCTTCAAGAACTGAGTACTGCTCCAGCTTTTCTCGTTCCTGCCCCAGCCAAACTTCAAACGCCCTGAGGTCTCTCTGATACTCTTGGTGCAGGCGAACTAGTTTTTCAGACTTCGTTACTGCATCCTGTTATTAGCATTTAAGATGATTAAGGTGGGACTACAATACTACATGCGGTTTCAATGTACCGTAAGAATTCTCTATTGGAATTTTAGAAAAGCGTGATTATTAAATTGTTGGAATATGGCTTCCTAGAAGAATGAAGATTCAAGATTTATGTAAACATACAACGAATAACACCAGGATTAAAAATGTTTTAAAGATTATTTTGTTGAGTTAACTTTCTTATCTCTGAATTCCTTATGAAGTATAACATTGCCATGCCACAAAAATGAATTAACTTTATTCACCATAAAAATATACTATTGCTTTTGAAGAAAATGAAAATTCCTTTATTATACTATAAACAAGGATTTGGACTCACTGTGGATTTATTTTTTCATGTACTTCACCTAATAAAGTAGGATGTGCTTTGAAAAGCTACTTTTATTTTATTTGTGAGGCCTAAATGAAGAATGATATTATTGATGAAAATGTCATGCTTTAGAAAACTCTCACTACCAGCCATACTAAGGCATTCATAAATCTTTATTATAAGTTTCTAGAAATTCTGAGTTGAGAAATATTTTCTTTCAGTAACTTTCATGTATTAAAATATTTGAAAGTTCTTGTTTGGTTTTGCCAGTGGTTTATCTTAAAGTATTACAATTTATTTTGCTATCTGCTATATCATTTTCTTCTATCTGCTTTCAAAAACCTGTCATTTCCAGAAATAAACAAGTCATTAAATAAGCACAGCTCCAAACATTCCAACCTCAGCCAGTGAGTTTCCATGGAATACGGCTAGATGTACCTTGGCCCTTTCCTTGATGGCTCTGTATCGTTCCTGCAGATCCTGGAATTCTAATTGGGTGACGTAGTGTTCCGTCATGCCAGCCCCTTTGAGTTCAATGGTTTCCAGCAAGCTGCTGTGACTGAGCACTTCTTCATTTAATAACTAGAGAATAGTTAAAAAATAATAAAGGAGTTACCACAAATACCATCATATCAATAATACTGATAATATTAAGGTATGTTAACTGTATAGCTGACAAATGATCTCAGGTTATCTATTTGTAGATAGAATAGATAAATAGATCCATCCATCCTTATATATGAGTGTGTGTGTGTGTGTGTGTATGTTTTATTGTTGGAATACTACTATCAATAAAAAAGATTTGGGAACATATCCCCAGTATTTATCCATGTATCTATCTATTTAAAAATTTTCACAGGTAGTATTTTATAAATATAAGCATTATGATAAATGTACAGAAGTCAAAGTACAAAAGGATGTGATTAAAAGAAAGCATTTTTACTTCCTAATGATGAGTAGGCTAAAGATATTACAGGTTGCCAAATTTTAAATGGTCTGTGTCATAGAACATAGATCATGATTTTCCTGGAAGAGAAAAATTTCACGCACATAATAAAATAGCCACAAACAAAAGTCTAGCTTCAGAAGCCATTCGGATTTATGGTACAAGCCCAGAATAGTTTTCTTTTGTGTAAGGCTCTATCTTATCATCCTAGCAATCACATTTTTTGCATGACGGTGCCATTCTGAAGAAGCCTGTCAGAGAGCACCCGGAATCTGAAATGCAGCCCCCACCTTGGCCTTTCCCAGGGCAGCGGATTTGTCCCGCAGCTCCGCGTGCTGCCTTTCAGACTTGTCCAGGCTGGCTTCCACGCCGTCCATCCACCCGGAAAACTGGCGAACGTCATCCTGGTAACTTGTCCACTTAGAGAGAGCTCCTTCGAGTTGACTGAAAGGTATTTGAAAGGACCACAGTCTATACGGAGAAGTCTTGTCAGTCCCACCCTGGTGTTGTGTCTGCGCTGCCCACGCCACCCACAGGACGTGTGCACACTGGTCAGGCCGGGGCTGGGCTTGGGGTACCCTGGATGGCCAGGGCTGATCAAATCTGGATGCTTGGCACGCATAGCTTCAGGGAGCCAGGGACAGTTAAGTCCAGGAGAACAGGCAGAGAGTGGGGCTGGATATGAGACCTGGAGTCAGGAGTCAGGCCACAGGGGACCCTGGCAAAGGTGTTAGGGTGCAGCCAGGAGAGGTCCGTGGAGCGAGGCTTTTGTGGAGTCAAGCAAGACTCCGGGTGGGGAGAGAATCAATGCTTAGCTCCATCAGTGTGAGCAGGACATTCCGAGGAGAGGGGAGAAGGAAGTAATAAAAGAGGGAAGGAAGAAGCCAGCAAGAACAAGCATGGTAACTATCTTACATGAGATTTAAAATCAGAGAATTACAATGGAAAGATAGCGTAACATTTCCTGAATTGGTCTAATTATTAAAACCTGATTATTTCCCTTACTGATAAATGAAGGACTTCCCGCTCTCAATATGGAGGTTGTATTTTTAAGTCTTCGATCATTGGTGCCTGGTTTTATGGCCACGCCTTGGGTGTCCCACCCAGGCGTACCCCAGACCACAGCCCGGCAGCACTCGGCCAGCTCCATGCCCTCTCGGCCTGAGGGCACGCTCTGGTCCCTGTGCCCTCTCAGCTTCAGGGCTACGTAGGCAAGAAGGTCCAGGGATTGTTGCCCTTGGGGGCAGCCTGCAATGGCCCTCCTGCCTCCTGAGAGTTTCAGCTCCCCTATTCTCTGGTGGGGTTACCCCAAGACGTGCGTTCTGCCCTGGCTCCCAGCACCTCTTGTCAGCTCCAGCTGCTCACATGCCTTCCTCGTCTCTATTCCCAACCCCTACTGGTGCTTCCGGGGGTGACCTCCCAAGGAAATGACTTGACTTTAACTGATGTATCTTCACATGATTAAACATTGATCTATCATTTGACATTTTAAGCAGTGAAAATAAAAGCGAAACATATAGTTTTATATTAAACAAGGCATAGTATTGCAAATAACATAAGTACAAGACTGTTCCTGTCAGTTTCTTTTGTTCTAATAAGCAAAAAAGTAAAGGGAGGGAAGGAGAGAGGGGGAGAGAGAGAGAGCGCGCGTGCAAGCGCACCCCAGGAACGGGGTACTCCTGAGGGACTATACTGGTCTTTCAGCAATGGCTCCACAGTCGTGGGCTTTAGTTTCTCTTACCTTTTGCACCGGATCGCTGCAGACAAGAGGGAAGCCCACATATCCTTCACACTCTGCAGCTGCTGCTGAAGGGCCGGGATGCCTTCCGGAGACGTGCTCTGCAGGACAGACTCCCCTCTGGTCACGATCATTTTCATCTGGATCTCTTTTTCCTGTTTCACCGATAACAGAGCCTGTCCAAGCAAATACAGAAGTCTTTTGTCATTTGCATGTTTAACATCTCCGGCTTTAAATGTTCCAGAGCGTCCAAAGATTGTAGAGTGATATGCAATTGTGTTGGGCCTTGGCTCTCAAGGGCGGGAGAGTCACCTGCGGATGAGCGCCAGAAACCAAGCACCTGTCACCTGCTGGTTTCCAGGGGGCCTTGGCTTTGCAGGTCTCTATTCTTCTCTGAATTATCCTTTCTTTCCACTGACGTTCTAGCTTACTGGTTTTTTAATAAGAGAAAGATAGACTGCAGTAGAATTTGTAAATTCTCAAAAATCACAGGATGGAGAACTTGATCAATGTTAAGGCCTCTGGCCAAACCAACAAAGAAATGTCATTTATTTTATATATTAATTTATATATTTCACGTTCTTCATAAGCACTCATCTTTTTCTATTTAAGAAGCCTGAATCAAGGTTACAAAACTGGCATTACCACCTAAAAGGCAAAGCTTCCTCTCTCTCCCTAATTTGGACCTGGCCAGCCTCTACAGATTCAGATTCGGCCACTTACGGCCACTGATTTTTGCTGCAGCAGGAAGGACCTGCTGGCCGTTTCTCACACACCACGATGTTTGTTTACTCGGCTTTTGCTCATGTGGCAACGTTCTCAAATATCACTTTAGGTATCAGACTTCTTGAGAAACCTGCTCTGACTCTTAACCCTGTCCCTCCTGCATGAGTCTACTGTGTGTGTCTCTAACCATAAGCATGGCCCTATCTGCTATCACTGCCTGTGAGTTTCAGCTGCCCGCACCTGACAGTGAAATCTCTGAGGACAAAGAGAGTACTTTATTCATTTGTGAATCCTTGGTATTAAGACAGAGTGACAGTCTCCTAGAAGATACCCGGTATACGACTGAGAGACGGATGAATGAAGAATCATTATTTTGCCATTAATGGGAACTAGAACTAATATGTTGGGTTGGGGAAATTAACTAAATCACACAGGCAGGCAAGTAAATTGAACAAGATGAAAAATGATTTGGCCTATATAATGTTTCATTGAAATATTTTCTCAGAATAAATGTGTCGATGATGTGATTTGAAACTAGCCTCTTAACTGACTATCAAGCAAATAACCACCTTTGGGCTGTTATTTTATTTTTGTGAATCATTTATGTGTGGACCTGTTCCAGCTGATCCAGGATGTGCAGGCTTGCCCGCCCTACGCACATAGAGCATTCTGAGACCCCCTGTGGTGACAATGTGACATCGCAACACCAGGCAGGTGGAGACTTAAGGAATTTTGAGGAAAACACATTCGGTCAATTAGTGAGATTTTTCTAAGCACACACACCTCCAGCTTGAGCATTCTGCTGTCCAGCACACTTTTGTCGGAGGTTGGGTGGCAGTACGAATCCAGCACGTGAACCGTGTCTGTCATCCAGTCCTGCAGCTCTTTAGCCCCGAGGGAGAACTGATTGTGCTCGGCAACAATTCTATCCAGTCTTGACACCTTCTCCTGGAAATGACAGACATGGTTTCCCAGCTGTCCCTTCCACAGAGACCTTCCAGCCTGAAGCTACTCAGACTGTAAAGCTAACTGTTTGGTTTAAATAACAATGATGGACCCTAGGTTCGTGGGCTGCTCAGAGATGATGCCCATCTGCATGCATCTATGAGATGGGTGAATTCTTCCTACAGAGTAAAAAGGTGAGGCTCACTAGGTCAAACAGCAGAAAAATATAATCTGCACTTACAGTGTACTGTCCCTCAACCTAATTGCTATTCTTCTTTATGACTATTGTGATTTTTTTTTTTCAGAATCAATAAAATTTTTAGGAGACCAATCCAAGTAGTTTCTAGCTTTCACATAATCATATTTGGCTCAACTGATTGCACATGGCTTACATTGTTAGCAAGAGATTTTGTAATGTCACTAAAATTTAAGAGCTGGGACCATAGTATGATTCTGTTTATTAAGTACAAGTCATATCCAACACAGTGAAGTTTATGAATGTGGTTTTATAGCTCTTAAAATGTTAAAATATCTATTGATAGTTGGTATCTATATACATACAAAGCAATAAAAAGATGTCCGTAATTTTTCAATTTATTTTATTTAATCTTTATTGTATTTTTTTCCATTACCATTTAGCCCCCTTTATATGGCCCCCCAGCAATCACCAGAGAAAGACAAATAGCATATTATCTCTCTCATCTGTAGAATCTAATGAACAAACTGAACTAACAAGGAAACTGGGGACAGACTCAGAGACAGAGAGCAAAAGACAAAAACATAACTTATTTTATGTGTATTAGTTCTTTTCTTTTTTTTTTTTGCTTAATTCCTTCACCTTTTTCATCCAGCCCCGCAATTGCCCCTCGCCCCCACCCCCCCCGACAGTTGTCGGTCTGCTCTCTCTCTCAGTCTGTTTTTATTTTGTTTGTCAATTTATTTTGTTCATTAGATTCCAAAGATGAGTGATATCAGATGGTACTTGTCTTTTCTGACTGGCTTACTTCACTTCACATAATGCTTAACTTATTCACAGGAAAAGCATCCGTGTAAATGCAGACTATTTATTCTAAGTCTATACTAGTGTGACTGTGTCCATGACGTTTCATTGAGGATCAAATTAGCAGAGCCAGAAGGGTGTCCACACTAAAATAGGGGATGCCAAATTAAAGAAGACTAAATTACAGCAGCACCCCTACACTCTAAGACCTGAAAAGCAAAAGGCAAGTGTAGGGAACAAATGTCACAAGCCGCATAATGCTTAAAGTAGGCTTGCCCCATACCATCTCTGTCACACCAGCTGAATGCTCTAAACGAGACCAAGTGGGATCCCACTGACTTTGTTATAAGCTGTTAGAAAAGAAATTGATCAGTTAAACAAATCATTGTCAGTTTGGAGCTCTGCTCTGTGGACTGAACTGAAAATCTTAATCAACACATCCTTGACCCCTATGGAATGACTATAAGGAATTTAGACAAATTTAGAAAAATGATCCCAAGCTCGTTTGACTCAGTTCATTAAAATTTAAACTGCTTTGAATTCATGTTTTTCCAAAGTAATTTAATCTGAGCTCCCTTAGGCCCCAAACTGAATTTTGCCTCCTGCTTATGCATTGAGTTTTCAAAACAAAAGCTCCAGAGAACGTGCCAATTCAGTATAAAAGGGAATGTTTTGTGCAATAACAGAGATGGGAAGTCCCTTCAGTCTTTAAACCCTCCCTCGCTCTGTCTGGACAGCCGCAGGGAGGTGACGCAGCATGAATAATAGACTCAGATTGCAGGGCTGGGAACAGACTCACAAGCCAGCCTTATTCCAGGCCTGGGCCTGTCGGGCTGACACCCAGCCCCGCCCCACGGGGACTCCAGATCGGGGACAGCGGCACCACACTCACACACAGCACATGGCGGGCGTTACCTTTGTTAGATTGCTTAGCGCTAGATACTGAGCAGACAGCTGCGACACTCTGTGCAGAAAGCTCCTGCTGGCAGCTTGTCCTTCCCACAGCTGCTGAGCTTTCTCTTTTAGCCTGTGGAGCTGAGGCTGGTAGCAGCTTATTTCCTCAAGGACAGACTGAAAAGCACAAGCAAGTCACTATTAAGAAGCTGGGGAAAAGCACATCACCGACGAAGCTGTGGCCTGAAGAACGTGGCAGTCACACCTGCGCGTCACAGATGTGCCCTGAGGCTTTCTTATTTCCAAGCTACACACAGTACAGTGCGGCCTATAGGACAAAAACAAATCGACCTCAAAGGGAAGCCAGAAAACACAAAATCTGACAGAAATAGGGGGAGGGTACACTCTATCTCATGACAGCATCATCTAATTCCGGGGCGCTCGGCAGCACCCGGACACACAGCGTACACAGGACGGGGATCAAGACATGGCCACGCAGGCCCAGGGGCGCGTCACCTGCAGCTTCTGCTGTTCTCTCCTCTTTGCCGGCAGGTCATGCAGGCGGGTGCCGCTCTCACGCACCACCTTCTCCGTTTTGCTCAGCCAGTCCTGGATAGGCTCAGCACACACTTCGAAGTCCTTCATTTGGATCTTCAGATTCTACAAGTGTCAGATAATATTAGGCGCACACACGAAACGTTTCATAGCAAGTGTGAAGTCTTTCACGTGGCATTCAGTCTGCCCTGTAGACCCCCTCCCCTTCTCCTCGCCCTGTTCCCAATACCTGGGACATCCTGTCCTCCACCTTGGCAGCTGCATAACTTTTGAACACCCTTTAAGAACTTTTTATAGACCCACTTATTAAAAAATATATTTTCTTTATTTTCAGAGAGAGCAGAAGGAAAGGAAAAAGAGAAGGAGAGAAACATTGATTGGTTGCCTCTCACACGTCCCCAACTGGGGACCTGGCCCACGACCCAGGCATGTGCCCTGACTGGAAATCAAACTGGCGACCTTTTCATTCACAGGCTGGCATTCAATCCACTGAGCCACACCAGCCAGGGCTGGACCTACTTTTTAAAAACAAAACTGTTCCCTAATTATCCAGTCCACTTCAGTCTTGGCTCCCACTTCTGTCACATTTGTTGTTTACCGTCACGCCCGCCACAGTCACCTCTGAGGGAGACGGGTAACTATGGGGATACTTTGGTAAATTAAAAGTACTTTAGGAATGTAAGATACCAAGAAAGCTCTGGGAGTATTCTACTCAAGTTTAAGCTTCATGAGGGCAGGAGTTTTGTTCTGCTTCATTCTCTGCTATATCCTAGAACAGTCCTTAGCTAATGGAAGGTGCTCAAAAGATATCTGTTGAATAACTAAATCAATTAATAAATTCAAGGCATTTCTATCTCCTTGCTACTGGAGACGCATGGGGTCACCAAAGGGCAAACTAAGGACCATGATCGGGAATTTAATTCTGCAGAACCAAGGAGCAGAGCACAGGTGGTGTAGTCAGAAATACAATACAAAAACATTGGGTTCTTAGTCTAAGGAGGGAAGCCTCAGGGTCGGAGTGAGGGGCCTGGGAAACAGGAAGAAAGACAGCGTGATGCTAAGTCAGGCAACCCACTGTGTCCCTCATATCCTTCCTGTAATAAGCGTGTATAGGCCTCCCATTAAGTGTTCATTCTGCATGTTTTTCTAATTATTTCTCCCATGACTTCACGGACCACCCACAAACGCCTACGTTTATAGAATGTATTCATACAGCACGTTAAGTCAGAATGCCTGGCTTTGAACCTTGTCTCTATCACTTCCTAGCTGTGAGAACTTGACAGATTATTTAACCACCGTTTGCCTTAATTCCCTCTTCTTCTACGGAATGGAAATAAGAGGGTTCCCACCTCAGGGGGTGGCTATGAGGATTAAATGTGTTAATATATACTAAGTGCTTACAACAGGGAACTGTTCACTATCGCTATTATCACAGCTCTACCCGCTCTTCTGAGCTCTGCACTCATCTGAACTGCTACATTCCTGGCCATTACTGCATGCATGTCTTGCAAACACATCATATTTAACATACATTAATTTGAATTAATTTTTGCTGTCCTCTCAGCTATATTCATGTCTCGATCAATGACATCACCATTTGTGCCATCTTCCAAACTACAAACAAAGGCCTCAGACGTAACTTTGTTTTCCTGGGCTCTTTATCAAATTAGTTACCAAATTCTGTTGTGTTTTGCCTCAGAGAGAAGTCTTCATCTATTATTGTTTCCTTAATTCGGGCCTTCATTTCTGTCATCTGGACCATTATGAAAGCTAGTTATTGTTCCCCATTGTGGTCTACCATGTGGCCAGAGAGTTGGCACATTTATCTCCAGCTAAAAGACCTATAAGTTCCTCACTTAACCTTTCACAACTAGGATTTGAGAGAGAATTAAGCCCTCATCTCCTAACGCATCCTTTATATGCAATGAGTTAACCTCTCCCTTATGTGTCTAGAACGATATGGGTTATGTCCTATCCTTGGGAAAACTGAGAAAATAAATGCTGTTCTAGGGTTCAGATAAGGGACCTTGGCCATGAGTCAAGGTCAATTTGCTCAGAATATATGACAGTTCACTCTTTGGCCCTAATCTCCACCGCCGGTCTTATCTTTGTTACTCTTCCCCCCAAACTCTCCGTGGATGTCAAACTTCTCAAAGTCCCCTCCGAGGTGGCACTCATAACTCCCTGGGCCTGCACATCCAAGGCCTTCTACTTGAAACGCACATCAGCCTCCACAAATTAAAAGAATGTTTAGCCTTCGAGGTTCAGTTAAAATGTCACCTCTCTGAAAATCTTTCTGGCTTTGAGCGACTATCATATGCTGAACACTCTTGTATTATATTGTAATCATCTCTTTATATACTTTTATTTTCCTCTAGAAAGTGAGTTCTCTGAAAAGAGGAGAAAAATAATAAACCTCTTGTATTCCTGACATAGTGCCTGAAACATAATAGGCAATATTATGTATGTTTAACTTAGAAGGAAGGAAGGAAGGAAGGAAGGAAGGAAGGAAGGAAGGAAGGAAGGAAGGAAGGAAGGAAGGAAGGGAGGGAGAGAGGGAGGGAGGGAGGGAGGGAGACATGGAAAGTACGAAGGCAGGCTATTCCTGACCTATCCATTTACTCAACTTCTGGACATCTCTTGAACTAGAAAATCTTGCTGTCAATACTAGATGTACTACCCTCAGTAGCAAATGCTTCAGAGCTCAGACCGCATTGCGTTAACAATCTGTGCAGAGTTAAGGATAAATTTCTAGGCACCCCACAATGATTATCACTCCCTATTAAATGGAGGGTGCCTATCATGAGAGAATCGCCACCACCACAAAGGAGAACTGCAGGGTCCTGGGTTAGGAAAGAACTGAGGAAATACACACTTTCTCTTTCTAGTATTGATTCTCTATTGTTATTTTTTCCCACGGTCATCATCAAATCAAGTATCTGTTTTGCCAAGAAGTGTTGTTTTAAAAGGAAAAAATATTCTCCGTGTCTCTAAATTTTCCTGCAAGAGAAGAGCTGATACACGAAACAGATAGTTTCACAAGAAAAAAAATTGCATTGTGGCAGTAATTATGTTATGATTAAAATAAATTCAACTTATGTTGTCTCTAGATAAAATGAAATTGTATAAACGTTGTCTGTCTGTATACTCAGTTCCTAAAATCTACTGCTCGATATTTGCATTATTTATTCTCATCCATAGCATTTTGTAGCCTCACAGAGATATTTCTGTTCATTCTCCTAGAAAGATTTCTAAAATTAAGGGATTTCAAGTGAAAGATTAAGTGATATGCTTAAAATGAAAACCAGTTGCTCCTTATAGTCTACGATAATAGTCCCTACTATGCAAGCTACTTAATTCCTCAGCGAGCTTCTCACTTCGAACATTGAGCTGTTTCTGGGCGTTATCTGGTTATTTATCTATATTCAGAGAGGGATGACCAAAATCGTTGATAAGGGTACGTGGATCTATTGGCACTGTGGTTTAACTAATAACACCACCAACAAACAACGCAGAACGTGCCCACGTGGTTGCTTATACTATACCTCTAGGGCAGATTCCTTCTGGTGAAGATTTGAATGAAAATTTTTCCAATCTTCTTTTGCATTTGCCATTTTGGCCTGGATACCATTGGCTTTCTCTTTGGTCAAGAGAGTACTCAGAAGTTCCCCTTTCGATAGCATCACGTTTAGTTTGTATTGTCCATTTTCACTTTCCGAGGAAAACTCCTGTAAGGAAGAACGTAAGACTAGGCATCATAAGGCACTCTCTGCTTTAAAATACACTGGTTTTCCTACTTCTGTCTCAATAAAACCAGAGAGAAGGAATTAACTTTGTATTGTATATATCAGGTGACTCAGACTCTTACTGTATGTGATAAAAATTAAAGGAGAAACTGCTTAGAGCGCTCAGATACCGGGCCTGTCACACAGGAAGAGCTTTTATTATTTCCTAAATCCCTATTAGTGTATGTAAAATGTATTTATACACATGGACTAGTTTCTCTTCATGTATACAATCAATTGTTTCAAGCAGAGATTTCTTTGAAATTTGGGTTTCTTAAGCAACATTTTAACATGCTTCTAAAATGATCTAGAGGCCCCTCTTTAATTCATTTAGGCTCCATCCACAGAATTAATTAATAACACTCTTACCTGTATTTTCTGAAGACTTGTTGAAACTTCACCAATATTTTGAGGTATATCAAAACATTTGGCGGTAGTGATTTTTGCATTAACCAGCCACTGTTGGAAATCCTTGACGGCTCTTCGAAATCTTTGCTGTAAAATCTGTTCTTTATTCTGACAGCCCTTGGATGCTTGCAAACAAAGACTGAATCCAGGATTGGAAGCATTTAATGAGAGGGAGGAAATGATAAAGGAGATTAAAATGTTTGCTAGAATCAACAATTCTTAGAGTATGCATTCATGTCATTTAGTAATGTATTTAATGATTAATATTAATATTTAAATCACACCTTAGCATATACAAACCTCTAGCTTCTTATTTGTATGAAAAGATTTTCCATACCAATAAGGTTCATGCTCACCAATTATATTCTTTAATCAAGGCAGAAACTTTTCCACTGTATGTACTCAGGTCTCTGGAAAATCGACAGAGTTCATTCAGCTGAGACTTGAGATCCTCTGTCTTGGGCTCTGCTTTTTGCAGAGCATCCAGTATCTCCTATTCAGAAATAACAAGACAGAGGGGTAAGCATTTGAATTACACAATTTTCACAGCTTCATACTATAGATGCATAAATCATATTTTAAATTATTAGTGATGGAAGACCCAACACAGATTCGGTAAGGAAATGAGGCCTATTTTCAGGATTCCTCCATGGCAAGTAATACCACACAACTAATTTGTATCTTTTTCTAGCCACGGATAGGCACTCTAGCACAAAATGTTGTCAAAAGTGGTCAAATAACTTAAAGTAGGATGAGAAAAAGAAGAGAAAGTAGCCTAAATTGTTTAAGACCAGTCTGACTAGACCTTTAGAAGATATGTATATTGTTTAAAAGGAAAGAGAAATCATTTCGAAGCAAAGCAACACTTTTTTTGCTACATATATTGTAGCAATTGATTTTAAAATCAATTTAAGAGCATATAAAGTTAACTTTCACATTAAAAAATTCTTATAATCCACAGGTTTGATTGAAGCAGTAATTCATCTATTTCATAGTTTCATTCATATAGTCACCAAATATTCGCTAAATGCCTGCCATGTGCCAACCATTTTGCTGAATTCTGGGACACGCCCCCAACATGAGTAAAGGTATGAAGCACGTGAATAATCACAGTTCTTTGAATAGCTAATCCAAAATAAAGTCTTGGGACTTGACAAGTACACCTCTGAAATTAAGGCCATGGTCCACAGTTACACAAAGGATTGTCACACAAGGAGCAAATGACACGCTGGGTGTCAAATACTCACACCACTTCTGGCACATGGATTAGTGCCTTATGAGTAAAATTAGCAAGTAAACGACTCTCATAAATTTAAATGGGAGTGTGTGGATAATGTTATTACCAAGGTGAATAATACTAATAATAATAATAATTAAAGAGGAGGGGCAAGAAGACGAGTAACTACTCAGAGAGCTGTTGCCGTTACTATTTTGATTCTCAGAGATATTTATCATGAGATGGCCTAGATTTGTAGGAAAACCACGCCTCTCAACAAACCAGGTCTGTGTTTCACTCCTCATCCCAGTAAACGGCGCCACTATCTTCCACCTGATCGAAATCAGAATGCTAGGCATCACCTTGGCCTCACCTGTTTCCCTTCTCTCTCCATGCAAGAGCTAAGGAGGTCTGGACTGCCCTGAGTCTTAGAGAGCTCTTTTAGCCAGCTGCCTTTGCACCTTGACTCTCACAGCCTCCATTTACTCCTTGGTCATTTCTTTCCAGAATGGCACAATAGCCTCTTCATTTGAATCCTGTTCTCTAATTTTCTGTCCTGAGTCTTCTTGCTCCTGAGTAATTTTGTACCCTGGTGCCATTCCTCATCTCACAGATCTGGTCAGTGTGTAACTATCCCTCAAGGCTCAGCTCACAGAACATCTCCCCTAAGGACGCCCTGCCCTCTTTCTCACCTCCTAGGACCCATTGAAGCCACACAGCCACCTCTGGGCTCTCATTGCTGTTGTGCTCCCACTGGTTTTGAACCTGTTGGCCGTTCCACCTTGACCGTGGCTCTGAGAGGGGGGACAGTGTTCTCTTAGCTTTAAACTTCTTTATTTAGCTGAGTGGCAGGCTAAAGGCATCTCAAATATTTTCATTTACAAAATTCACAAATAATACTGAGAAAGTTTCTCTCTGAAACGCCAACTGTTAAACTAGTAATTACTATTTTACATCATACTGTATATTTTATTTAAGGAAGAGCATTATAAGAACCAAAGAAATTTCCCAAAGAAGTAAATGAAAAACCCCAGAGATTCAAATGAGTCTCTTATCCATTAAGTGCTATCAAAAGTGAAAAGTTTTGACCAAAAGTTTACACTATTTTTTTTTAATTCATCATAAATTAAAGCATATTATTAGACTCTTCATCATATAAATATCAAGTTATATACGTCAGTTTCAGTTAAGTCCTGGAATGTATTTTTCTCCCTTAGAGAAAACTGCTAAAAGTGCAACATGAATTGCCCATGGATATTGAGAAATGAGTTTTGCAAACAAGAAATTTTTGTGACATGATTTATATAGTTTATAGGTAATAATCCATTTTTATTTTTTAAAAGGGTTCTTGAGTATCGGCATTTAAGTGCAGAAGAGAAAGTAAATGCCTGCAAAGGCTCATTATTATTAATTATGATTGCTAACAATGACAAGCCCTTCCTACCAGCAAAACAAGCCACACTAAGCAAATTCATTATTTTGTAAAACTTTCTTACGCATTCATTGTAATGGGAGTATTAGCTCCATTTTTTTAAAAATTAAAAAATTATTCTCAGCTTTATTGAGATATGATTGACATATAACATTGTATAAGGTGTAAAACTAATGGCTTTAGTACATTTATATATTGCAAATGATTACCACCATAGCATCATTAGCTAGCACCTTTATCCCATCACATAATTATAATTTCCTTCTTATTATCCCCATTTTTAGATAAAATGACATTATTCAAATAAGAAAATTTGAGTATTTAGAGATAATGTAGTATTGTCATCAAAAGCATGAGCTCCGGAGCCAAATCTGGAACTAGGTCTAAGCAGGGGCTGTGATCTTTGAATTGTTCGTACTGTTAAAAGCCTATATTTACTTTTGCATTACGTTTTTGTAGGCCTCACCTATTATCTTCACAAATAGTATCAGTATTTAAAAATAATGATAGCTAAGTATAGTAATAGAATGCTAATATAATTTAAACACCGCCCAATCTTTTAAAAGCATCACCCATATTAATAGTAGCAAAAGGAAGAGAAACAAAATAGAAGTAAAACATAACAGATTTTTTGATATCAGACTGAATAGTACTGACCACGTGAAATAACTACCAACTTTCTTGTCCCTGTTTTATGGAACAAACAGCCTTCTACACCTTATTCTGTCTGGTACTTAAGCCTAAAGGACAAGAAGGGCATCAGAAAAAAATATATATATATAACCTAGAAACATTATAAATAAATAGCATAAAAAGATGATTATAAAGTTTTCCTTTGTGGTGTGCGATATTTGTTTCAAATACTTGACGGAAAACAAGACAACGTTGGAAATACTACATGAGTTTTTTACTGGCTGGAGCTATTTTGAAATGGTTATAACATAAATAGACAAAGAAGTTTACTAAAACTTCCTTTTAAGGGTATCCATGATACAGAGCATTATTAAACAGCAAATATCGAAAAAAAGTCTTTCCAAATAGTATTTAACAGGGAAGAGAGAAAGAGGACCTCAAGCTTCTACCCATTCTTCACTCTCCCTTTTATGCTTCCCTTTCTCTCGCTCTGAAAGAGCTGCCATTAGTTAAAAAAAAAAAAAAAATGTCCGGAAAGCAACCCATGAGCGTGACATAGGAGTTCTGAGAACGGGTTGATTCAAGTGCAGCTGTCAAAACTACACAGAAAAGCTAATCGGGGTGAAAAGTGTTAGTTGTGTTTTAGGAGATTATCGAATGTTTCTTTCAAAGCTGTACATTCAATCATTTAATTGTCAGAAATCATTCACTGGCAGGAGGACCGTTATGAGTCTCCGTGTGTGTACGCCTCCAGCCTCAGGCCGTGTTTCAGACTGAATGGCGGAACGCAGTATTACAAACTCTTACACCATAAGAATGGAAGTAGAACGTTTCCACGAACAATAACTGTTCTCTATGGCACCTAATAGCTTCTCTCCTCTCTGTTTATTTTTGCAATACTTTGACTTATGAGAAAAGGAAACAGATCAGATTTGCAAATTTAATTAGAAACACTTATTCCTTTCAAGTCTGGCTGTTGTGTGGTTTTCGTTAGCAAGGATTTTTCTTTTGTAGCAACAATGAGAACCAAACCCAATTTTTAGCACAGCCACCAAGAGAAAACAGGAAGCTGACTTACTCGTCCTTTCTTCCAGCACTCCACTATCTCCTTGTCTGTGTTCTTGCCTTCCAGGGCAGCTAACTGCTGAGCCCACGATGTCAGGAGGGCGCTGAACTGCTCCAGGGCCTGCTCCAGGTCGGCCACTTGGCCCGAGAACTCCTGCTCCGACAGGGCCATCTGGCTGACCAGGCTCTCGAGGCTGGTTTGTGCGTGTAGCACACTGTCTTCCCACTGCTTCCAGTCGGCGCGCAGGGCCTGCATCTCCGAGTCCATGAGCTCACACCCTCCGGCCGTTGTATTCTGTTTCACTGCAGGAGCCAGTGTCTCCACTCTGCTGAGGCGGCTGGCCCCGGTCTCTCTGGAATCCATCAGCTCCTGGGATGGAATGTCACCATGGTAACCGAGGAGGCTGAGTCACAGCAAGTTTCCAAATATGTACAGAGGGGGACCCTGTCCTGCTGGGAAGTTTTAGCAAGTGTGCCACAGCGAACCAGAATCAATCCGCCCACCCACCCCTAAGTTATAACAGCAGAGAATTCTCATCCTGAGCTCCAAGGCTTGTGGCGAAAATAAACTGGAAATCCCAAACATCCTGAAACAGAACGAAACAGGCCCCCTGAAATCTGGCATTGTTTGAGTATGCGAAACTGTTTTGGCAGTGACTTAAATAGTTGTTCCTATAAATACGAAGATCCATACTTCTCCCTAAATCAACGGTTTTCAACCTTTTTTAAATCTCACGGCACACATAAACTAATTACTAAAATTCTGTGGCACACCAAAAGATATATTTCTAGCTGATCTGACAAGAAAATACATATAATTTTGATTCATTCACACCAGATGGCTAATGTTGGGTTGGTTGTTGTCATTTTTTTAATTTGGCGATCTATGGGGGAAGAGGTCAGTGCCCCTGACTAAATAGTCAAGTGTTGCATGTTTAAAAAATTCTTGCGACATACGCACTGAAAATCGCTGCTCTCAATTGACGGGCAAGGGAACAAGGATTGCGGCAGGGCTGTGCTTTGCCCGGGGCCTCTATCCTATTTTCTGTCTAATATTAGATTTAAGTACTTACAGTTTGCTTTTATGAGCGGTTTACAATTTGGAATTCAGACAATATCAATTCTCAGCAGTAAGTTCCTCAATATACTCTCTCATGCATCATTCCAGTTTTCCTTGGCATTAAAATGGGGCATTTCAATATCTGCAATCATTAACTCCACTCATCCAGATTTTTTTTAAAAATTTAAATGATCATTTTAAAGTGTTTTGAAATGGCTTTCCCATGTATCCCCTTGTCTCGTATTTAAAGTCTAAAAATATTATACGAACATACCCACGTATGCACACACACAGACCCTCACACAGACACGTTTGGCTTTGAAAGTCACCTGTTCTCAGCGGTCACTCCCTGGGGTGGACGGTGATGACACCGAAGGACATAGGAGGTACTTAATGATTTCCTCCAGGGTTTCTCTTCACCCCCACACCAGCCTACATTCTGGCCTGACCTGAACTTACGAGAGGTTCGCTTTCCCCTTCCCAAATTCCAATTTTTTTCTATTAGCAATGTCTCCTACATTCCCTATTTTTTTTTTGAAGTATTTTATAAAAAAAAATTCTTTTTAAGCATTTGGCAGCCCAAGAAGCAACCTGGTAAAGGAATTGTCTTAATCTTCTTATATCAGCCTCTCAAACCTCTCTGCCATCTCTGATTCCACCCTACCATTCACTCCCAAAGCCACGTAATCGGTCAGTCCCTTCCCCTGGCTGTCGAAATACCTCTCAGTGGCTGCCAAATAGCCTAACTGCCAAGTCTAGAGGGCACTTTTGAGCCTCCTCTTAACAACTGCTTCTTGCTGCTTCTGTGATAGGGACCCCCTTCTCCACCAGGGGCTTTGATGGCACCACATCTTCTTGGTCCTCCTCTTACTATTTCTCTTTTTCTCTCTCTCCTTCACAAATGCTCTTCTGTGGCCCCTTAACTACAGATAGTTTGCCTTATGCATAGGTGTTGGTGTCACTCGCTCTGGTGGTTTCTGCTACAGATTATATGCTGACCATTCCAGTTCTCTGTCATTGATCCAGTCTCCTGACCTGAGAATCAGGCTTGAACGCTCACCTGTCTCCTAGACATCAGCACTCCATCTGTCCACCACTGGACTCCTCATTTCTCCCTCTGTACGCAACCCGTCTCCTCTGCCTGTTCTTGCCTTTCTCAGATGTACATAGCTTTCATGACTCTAGGTAATGTCTTGATCATCACTCTTGACTTTATGTGCATTATCACTCCATTCAGAGCCGATTAAATCACCCATTTACCAAATTCATTGGATTTTCTCATTGAGGCATTCTATGTGTCCAGTGTGATGCAAAATGCTTGGTGTGCATGATCTAATTTAGTCCTCAAAACTACTTTATGAGGCCGGATACTATAGTTATTCTTATTTTACCAGTTAAGACCTTGAGGCTTGTGACACCACGTGACTTGCCCAAAGACACAGGGTAACAATCTGTAGAAGCAGGATACTGCCCTGGGTTTTTGACTCCAGGGCCTGAACTCTAAATGTATAGTGAGCTGTCATTACACTTACTGTACTATTTCACAAACATCAGTTTGCACATCATCATTCCCTACTACACTGGGAGTGCCCTGAGGGGTTCACAACACTGGCTGAACAGTGGATGGATGGATGAACACATTAAGGTATTACTGAGAAATTTGTCAAAGAACTACTTTAAAGGATCACATAGATAATAAAACTTAGAATGTGCCTTTATGTTATTTCATTTAAAATCTGCACAATCACTGTAAGATTTAAATAAGATAAGCCCTTAGAAGTAAATCTTCAAAATGTAATTATTACTGTTATTACTGTTATCATCATCTATTGCTTTCATGATGTTTGGATCTAATGTCCAGAGATTAGAGTACAATCTGAGTCTTAAATTCCTGACCAGTTACACTACTGATACCCAACATTTCCTCATCTAACTAATGATTAAGGATTTCATCATTGCTTAATTTTTAGATTAAAACCTATTACTTTCCACACAAAGGAAATTATTGCAATGTAATATTCAAACCACTAGAAATAATTAAAAGTTACTAAGATCTCTAGTTCTCTGAATTATTTTATTTTATTTATTTATTTATTTATTTATTTTTTTTGCTTTCAGTTGCCCTGATGGGTGATAATATTAATATCCCTTTTAGTGCTGACTTCCATTATGCTGTTGTAGTGTCAGCTAGGAAAGCAGAATAAAACATCTAGAATGACATTTCCAAGTCATTGTACAAAAACCTTTCTCTAAGTTACTATGTATAAACTTTTCTTCTTCTGTTCTGGAAAATAATATCCAGTTCTTTCAGTGCTCCAGGCTGGCATATATTTTGTATCTCTTATACCACAGCAATAAGCACATTTGCATGAAGAAGCATTCACAGACAGAGTTTCATTTTGCTCAAGTGTAGAGTGTTTTGAATTCCTTTCTTTTCTCTTATTTATGTTTAAAATTCATGGGGTGCAAGATAATAAACACCAACAACAGTAAGGAAACATTTTAAATAACAGAATCTAATCTATAGAATACAGCAAGAACCAGTGAAACAGTGGTTATAACATCTGTCCGTTTTCTGACCTTAATTTTAGACAGCTTTTGCTGGGTGGCTGATGAATCTCCAGACATATCTGACCACCGGTGAAGTTCTTCCTTGGCCGAATGGAGCCAGTCTGTGAATTCCTGCACAGCATCTAAGTACATAAGATGGTCCTTCACAACCTCTTCCACTCTCCTCATTTTCTCCTAGAAAACAAACAGGCTACGTTAGCAGTAGTCACTATTGAGAATATGAAATCATATGAGGCAACCGTCTGATATTGGTCTTCTAATGATCTCGGAAGACTTCATTCTTGCTCTTGAATATTCTCTATGTTTAATATCTTAAAGTGAAAATATCAAACCTTAATTAGACTAAAAGACTTGGAGGACAAAACCATTTTCCTATAATTTTACTTTTTGCTTAGCTTTGCATAAGAATCTATGCTTAATAGATGTTGACAAACATCCCTCATTAATCCTCTTATTAATAATTATTATAACTATTCTTATTATTTAAGAAATTATTTGTGTTGGATTTATATAAAATATTGAGCTCAGCATGTTAAATGCTTTTGCTCATTTCATCCTTACAACAGCTCTGTTATCACCATTTTACAGGAAAGGGGGCTTACAGAGTTTACAGAGGTCAAGTAATGTGCCCAAAGTCATGCATTCAAAAAGTGACAAAGTCAGAATTCAAATTTATGTCCTTTTGATTTTTATTTTAAACACTACCGAAATAAAAATGAAGAAAAGCAAACGCATGTTAATAATTGTTAATAATGCAGAGATGTTTCCCAAAACTAAAAAAGTGGAAAAAAAATTCTCCCTTCCTTTAACATTGTCCCAAATATACAAAAGAAATTGTGACAGGGAGTAACAATTCAGATAGAAAATTGGAAAATATCTTCATATTACATGAAGGAGCCTATAGCTTTAAGAAAGGAAAAACATAGTTTTTGCTAAGATGAGAAACAAACACACTCTTTTGTACATGACTGAAATCTGGGAGGTAAATAGACTTGCATTTACTACAATAAATACAAGGAGCAGCAGAAGACAGAGAAGTTTTAAACACTGATATTTGAGGCTCAACAATTTTACCAGAAAATGGGTTGTCTGACATTCTCAGCAGAGAAAATCATAAAATTAAGAATAAAAAATAATCCCAAGAATGCAGAAAGGAAAAATTCATGGTCATCCAGAAGTGAGAAATTATCTTTATATAATATCTGTTTACTAAATATACTAATAGTTCCAGACAGCCAATTCCCTAATAATTCAACTGACAGGGTGTTCTTTACCTGAGCCTTGAAGTTTTTTCTTCACTAGAAAGTACTAACCTTGGCAACAGTCATTATATCATTAAACTGTGTTTTCAGTTCCTCTTGAGCTGTTTCCTTGAAAGACTCATCCTCCGTCTTCTGGTAGAGCTCCCTGGACTTGGCAGTGAGGCGGTGCAGGGCTGCGGCGTGATCTTCACCTTCCGAGACGATGGACTGAAAGTGGTCCAGGAGGGAAAACTTCTCTTTCAGACCTGGCTGCGGTTTCAAGGGATGTTCCACTTTTTGATCCACTGATTCCATCCACTGCTCCAACTGGTTTTTCCACTCTAGATAGTCATTCCATTGGCTAATCACAGACTCTAAAGTGCTAGAATATTAAAATAAGTTATTTTGGCATTGCTACTAGAAACCAATTAGGAGGGAATTGCATCCATGCAAGCTGTCTTTCTTTCTTTTTGGTGCCAATTTTAAAGACTTTTATTTAGGACATTGCATCTTCTGCTTTACAATACAGCGCTTACGAAGAGCATTAGTTACTTGCCCTGGGCACATATTCTATATTCGAGCATCAAGAATGCTTAGTTATTTGCTATACAGCCGCTCAACTTTGAAAACTGCCATGGAATTTACTACAAATTTGGGTCCTTCAATATTTTGTGGGTAACGATGCTAAATCTATGTTCAAGGCTGGCTTAATCAGCCTCTTCAATACTGCACGGTGTACTGTAAGTGGTGAAGACGCCGCTTTTAAGTGCAGGGAGAAACTGCTTCTCTGACCCACGGCACAGTTTCTTCAAACGGAAGTGAAGCTATGTCAAAATTTAAGCAAGATGTCGTCATTCAAGCAATTCCAAATGTAACTGTCCGAAATAAATAAGCAAATTTTTATGTGTTATGTTGTTAAAAATCAGCACTGGGGCATCCATTAGACTTTATTTAACATGATTCAACTCTTAAATTTTCTTGGGCTCAGTTTATCTTATTAAAATCAGATAGCAATTACTTATTGACCAGAATTTAAAATCTAGGGTACTCTTCCTGGCTAAATAGTATCATTAGATTGAGTTTCACTTAGGGATATATATTCACAATGTTTAATGTTGAATGTATGAAGCAATGAAGGCCAAATATATTTATGATATAAGAAATATAATAAACAATGTAATAGTCATCCAAATAGCACTCCAGGTAGTCAAGTAAAAGGCTCTCCAGGCTGGCCTTTTACAACTTGAAAGTATTCAGCCTTAAAACTATTCTAAATTCATTTTCCGTCCCTCCTCTTAGCCTCCTTTGCAAACAATCCTATAATCCTGGAATTACATCTGTGGGAAATGCACTTCTAGCACGTTCTCAAATTGTTTTTATTCATTTATTTTTGCATCAGTGGGAAACTTATCATACATGCCAAAGGTCTCATCTTTTCCTCAAAGAGTTTTCTAGAAACTCCAAATAAATCCCACCTCCCCACGCCCTGTATTCTCGTATGTTCACAGCGTCTACATCGCCGTGGATAATTGCAGAGTCTGTTTTGTTTTGTGGTGAATTTTAATCTTTTATTTATCTATTGATTTTGATCAGAGTGAGCACTCACTTCTTTGGTGGTCTAGCAGTGTATATAACCTTCAGAATATGGCTCCTGGAAGGCATTTTCATGTAATTCTGACAGACGGCCATTTGTCCAACAAGCCAGCCAGATTATCTGCGGACACTCTGACACAATATGAGTCAGACTTTTTCTGGAATGTACCCTAATCCCAGCCTCCCAGCACTTACAGGGTAATAAGTACTTTGTGCCATGATTTTAGCACAGCAGTTTGAACATTACGATTGCTCAATAGGTAGCTGTCAAGTTTAATTTCTTGCTGAAAGAGAGGAACGAAGGATTTGAATCTACTTTTTGTATTTAATCTTTTATTCCAATATCTGAAAAATATTCACCCATATTCCTGTTCCCTTTTATGGAGCTGGCCCATTGCCACACATTGGGAAGTCTGGTCCACAATATAGAAAATAGAACCATGGGATCTGATGTTTTTTGTTTGCTGACCATTTTGAGTTATTACTAAGATTAAAAATCTTGCCAGCTTTTGGAGTCACTACCAATGCTCCATATTAAAGTGGAAAAGGAACCAAAACAAAATACAACCTCCCAAATTTTAGTTGAAATCATGGTTCATCTTTACATTACGACAGATAATTGCAGGGTTTGTTCTTTTTTGTTTTATGATAAAATTTAATCTTTTATTTATCTATTGATTTTGATCATAGTGAGCACACACTTCTTTCGTGGTCTAATAGTATATATAACCTTTACAATATGACTCCTGGGAGGTATTTTCATATAATTCTGACAGACAGTCATTTGTCCAACAAGCGAGCCAGATTATCTGCAGATACCCTGGGAAGAGGGGGGAAGGGGAAAATCTTCCACTCCTAAATATGACTGCAACACCACCACTGAGGGCAACAGTCATATCTTGCCTATTTTCTCAGCAGCCCCTGTGAGTGCTTCTCAACAGGGACTCCCCCAGGGATCCTGGGTGGGCTGATGGTTGCTTGTGTGAGAATGTCTCATGCATTGAAGGACAATACCTCTCCTGGCCTCAGTCACAAAATGGCATGGATGCCCCATCCCTGTGAAAATCACCAACCCCCTCAGCCACATTTCTATGACCCCCATGTGGATAATATTACTATGGGTTGAGGAAAAGATGTATCCTGAAGCTCCACAGTTGCTAACAACTTAATTTCCCTTATGTTTCTTTAAAAAGTGAAAAACATATTAAAGTTATCCAAAACCACATATCCTTGCTTTAATGAATTGGAAGGGTGTATTTCACGGAGCCCATGTTGTGTGCAAAATTCCATGAGAGCTATTATGGGAGATGTAGATATTACGAACACACGCGCAAGCTAACAAATAAAGACCAGTGTCTGCCATTACAGAACGTGAAATCTAGGCAAAGACAGGCAAGCACACAACTAACTAAAATAGTACGCCTAGGCACTGTCCCACAGGACAGCCTCGGCACGGTCCCTCATTTTACTAAGCCACTAGGCTCGACGTAGGTAAATAAACCCTAGAAATGGGCTCCGTACCTCTGGGCACGGACGGATAAACTCATGACGTCGGCCCACACATCGGTGAGGGTCTGCAGCTGAGTCTGAATCTCCTTCTGACCTTCTTTGTTGCTACTTTTCAAGGCCTGCTCCCCTTTGCCAATGGCCATATTCAATTTAACTTCCCCTTCGCCTTTCATCAGGAGAATATCCTATCAAAGAAGAGTGAATACATATCAGTAGAAATATTAAAGCTTTCTGATACTCTAAAAAGCAATTGTTTCCCAGGAGAATCGCGGTAGGTAATACCTCACCCACGTTAAAATGAAAACAGCAACGGCAAAGTCTAGACCCTACTGCAGTCGAATACTTGACTGAAATAGTACGGTGCATATCTGGGAGTCTGCGAATAAAGATTAACTCCAATTTAAATTCTTGGAAAACTCTGGGCTACTTGCCTAGGCATTATAACTTAACTGAAATTTAGTTTCAGAGTCACAAAGAAATTATTTTGAAAGTGAAAGCACGCTGGTCAATAACCTCACGATCCCTTACCTTCATCGCCTGGCTAACTCCTGCCTTCAAGGTCATGGTCACTGACTGCAGTCGGGGCAGGTGGCCTCCTTTGTCGTTCCCACTCATGGCTGCTGGCTTCAGCCATGGTCCCTACGTGCCCGTTGTACTGCAACCAACAACCTACAGGCAGCCTCTCCCACTGACTTGAACTCCTAGAAAGCCCGCACTAATCGTTATCTTTACCTGCCCAGCACCTGCATAGGGCTTGGAGTAAAGTAGGTATTTATTTCGTAACGTTTGCCAGATATTTACTAAATAAAATTTAAATTCCTTTAATGCTATTAAAACAAAAATATTCCTCTCCTTCACAAAGAGGAAAAGTGATCCCCTCCAAATCCTTTCTACAGAGTGTCTCCATTTCGCCCACATAACCCTCATTGAGAGAGAGAGGCGCACAGAATGAATCGGACCCAACTCAAACATTTGTGAACCTGATCAAGCCAGACTTCAGGCACAGTGGCCGTCAGGCCGGCGCCGTAGGTACCTGTATTTGTAACAACCGCTTCTCCAAGGCGGCCTTGCCTCCGATGGTGCGGTCTGCCAGGGCCAGTCTGTCCTGCGCATCCTTCACCCAGGCCCACGTGCTCTGCAGCGCCTCCTCCAGGGCTTCGTGCTCCTGCAGCACCACCTGGAGGCTCCGGAGCTTCTCTTTGGTCATCCTGACCAAGTTCTGGTATCTGGTGAGGATCTGAGAGCACAGGCGCCCTTCTTGCCCGGCCCCGTGGCCTTCCTCACCGAGACGCTGCCCTCTCTGGCAGAGCTTATCAAGAGACTCTCTAAAGAAAGCAGAAATAAAAAAATAAAAAAGAGCTCCGACAGTCTGGAGTGCCGGGGGGTGACAGATGATTGTTGATATTGGATCGGTCACCAGACGAGAGCTCACAGCTGACATGCCTTTAAAAATGGAGAGCCTGGGGACGGCCCTGGCCCCCTGCTTCTCCTGCGGTTCCTGCAAACGGAGTTCATGCACATCAGGGACACGAGGCAGGCCATGCTGTGCCTAGATCCAAGCCCCGTGTATACAACTAGAAAGTCACTTCGGAAAGAGGCCCAGCCCCTCCCAGTCCTGGTTAAGGCTCTAATCATGACCAGCTTGCTGATATGCCCCCGGACACTGCTGTTTATACATACACGGAGGGGCCTCCTCTGCGAGCACCCTTCTGCTCTCCTCTGCTTCTCTTCTAGCCGCCCCTTTCAGAGCTCAGCACAGGCACCATGTCCCCAGGAAGCATCGTGGGGACTCTGGAGAGGGTGGGGAGGGCAGGGATCCTCCTCTGGGTGCCTTTTGCCACCTCCTACACCCTGTCTGTCTCAATCCACAAGGCTTGGGCTTTCTAGACGCCCAGGTTATTTAAATCATCTCAGGTCCCCAGGACCCAACACAATCTTTGGCAGAGATAAAATGCAAAATCAAAGAATTCTTTCCAAAGGCCATTGTATGCGTGCTTATGGGTGTCACTCTTTGATCTCAGGTGCCTGGCTCATCTCAGTGTGGAGTTATGCTAATTAGCTCAAGGGAAAATGTAATCACATGCGGCTGGGTTGGGCTTCATCCTGCTGCACAAGTTCTGCATTCAGATCGGCACCTCTCTCAGGAGATTCCTGGAACACCGGGAGGGAGAATGTAGATGTCTGGACACCAACTAGCGTGAGTGTGGGACACAGGACACAGTCTGCCTCCTACACGGTCTCTCTCTCTCTCTCTCTTTTCTTTTCTGAGCAGCTACTATGTAAATAGCATCCCGTGGGCCTCTGTGAGATATATGTGATGTACACAATATTGTATCTGCTCTAAAACACACATTTTATTCTTGGAATCTGATAGGACAAGAAGGTGGCATAAGCAATGATGTGATTTAAATGATAATTCAAGAGAACAGATACTATTAACAAGTGGTATTCCAAGAAGAATTGCTTAACGGATGATAAAAATTCAATGAGTCTCAAGTCTTGGGTACTTGTAAAAACTATAGAGGACCACTGTCACCCCCCCCCCCCCGCCCAAGATGTGTGTACTGGAAATATTATAATATAAAACAAAAACAGCAAGCAAGTGACAGAATTCAAGAGACACAGCTGGAGCCCCTGGGTGACCAGCCCCGGGATTGTCCAGAGAAGTAGCAAATTAGAAGGAACCTGGGAGCAAACACGCTAAGGACTCAGCATCTGATTATGGAATATCCGAGAGTAACAGCTCAAGAAGAATGTGTAAAGTTATTTTAAAGGTTTGGAAGGAGGAGAGAAGTAGGTCTGGTCATGTTATATTGTATCTAGAGAATATCCAAGATTTTAAAAAGCAAAAAGTGAAGTGTAACTTTCAGAAAGTTATATAATTAGAATGGTGCTACTATTCTGTTAAGTCAGCAAATATTTTCTTCTCTCTTTTTTTTTTTTTGGACATTATACTAGACAGTGGGAATATACAGATAATAAAGGCTTGATAGTCCCTGGCCTTGAGGAGCTCACTGTAGGTGGTTGGGGTATGTAGAACCAACAAAAGTGTTTACCCCATGGTAAGGGTTCCCAAGGATGGGACCAGAGCATCGCAGGGAAATTTTACGATAGTCATAAAAGATGCACACCAACAATAGCTGTCAATATGAGTTCAAACTGTGCACTTGTTTTCATGTTTGTTCTTCAAGACTAGGAAGAGTCTGCATGTTTGACCAAAAAGAGGGCTCAGTGGAAACAGGGGATGAGTAAAATCTGAATTGGGCAATTTTTACTCAATCAAGCCCTGTTGCTGATTTGTCTGATTAATCGGGCTGGGTGTTAACCTCTCCTGCTTCACTGATGAGTGTGTCTACTCTTTAAGAGGGTAGTTAAAAAGTTTGGGGTCAAATTGCTCTCCCCTGATGGAAAGGGTTCCACCGTCCAAAGGAAGAGTTCCAGTGAAGCAACTGAAAATGTCAAGAGTGAAGCCCAGATTTAGGGAGTAACATCCTGAAAGTCAGGCCAGAGAACTTGGCCCAGGAATAAAGCCAGAATCATTTGCTCAGTTGGAAGCAATGAAGAAACAAGTCCTGTGGTGGAGAAGAGGGACTTCCAAGACAGCCAGACTTAATGAGCACACCCCTTGTTTTACAAAGCATATTGTGAGGACTGAGTGGACTGGAAATGGCACTAGAGCAAAGTGCATAAAGAATACATGGAAATTGGGATCTATAGCATTATTTTTGTCAATGAAGAGTATCTTTTAATAATCTTATATCTTATATCTTTATAATAACCTCAGAGAAGAGATAATATTATTATTATCATCCTCATCACAATGCTTAAAGGCTAATATCAAGAAAAATGGAACTGTCTTTTGATCCAGTGATCCCACCGCTGGGATTATACCCTAAAAATCTTGACTATGCACCCCAATTTAAAGAGCAGTATTATTTACAAGAGCTAAGTGCTGGAAACAGCCTAAGTGCTCATCAGTAGATGAGTGGATCAAAAAACTGTGGTACATTTACACAATGGAGTACTACACAGCAGAAAGAAAGAAGGAACTCCTGCTCTTTGCAAAAACATGGATGGAAATGGAGAGTGTTATGCTAAGAGGAATAAACCCAGTGATGGAAGTCAAATGCCATATGATCTCACCTATAAGTGGAACGTAATGAACAAAACAAACAAATGAGAAAAATAGAACCAGAGACATGGAAATAAGGAACAGACTGACAGTGACCAGGGGGGGGGGGGCAGATAACAGGGAAAGAAGTGGAAGTGTCAAGTAGAGAGGACCCATGGATATGGACAACAGGGTGGGGATTGACTGTAGGGGCGGGGATGGGTGGGTCACGCAGGGGAGAGCAAGAGGGGAAAAATTGGGACAACTATATTCAAACAACAATAAAATAGTATATATTTTTAAAATACAGGAAATGAGTGTCATGTCCAATTTGTTGAGGGAAGAGAGGTGGAAAGACTACGCAGATCAGCTTTTACCTCTCTCCCTCCACTCTCTCCAGAGGATCGGACTGTCATAGAAAACATTGCACAATCACTTCTACTCTAGGCACTCAGGGATAGAAATAAACACAGCCACCAACTAACCAGTCCACCCACTAACAACCAAACCAAACAACCAGCCAACCAGACAAACACACAGCTGTGAGTTGAGAAAGGACTATTCCCTTTCTGCACCATACCTGGTAGCCAGTAGTTCGCCCAGAAACATTTCAAGTCTATGGACTTCATTTTTCTTCTCAGAAAGGTGCTGTTTACTCTCTCCTAAATTTTCTGAGCTTAACCTTTCATCCATTTCATGGATCCATAAGTTCAGTTTTCTGTGCTGATCCTCGAAGCTAAAGAAAAGAAACATTCTTATGTTCTCATGACAACAGATTCTAATAGCTGAGGTCACAATGTCTATGGCAGTTAAGATCTCATGAATTTTCAAGTAGAAGAAAACTCAACAATAAGCCCATTCAAATTATCGCTTATTTCAATAACAAAAAGGCAAATCATGAAAATTTATCTTGCGATCTAGGCAAAACTGAATCACTCTATCTGGCTGAATTGGTTACCTGGTAACCATAGGTCGTAATTATCAGCAAGGTTACATTCCTGGGCAACGTGCACTTAACTTTTTGTGTGTTACTACGTATGTCCAGAATTGGGGTCAATGGGTAAGTGAGGCTGTGGAAGCCCTGTGAAAAAAAGTGGAAGTCTTCTCTGTGTCTTTCTCTTCTAAAAGATTTGAATATAGCACAAGAGCACAAGGATTTTAAACTCTGAAAACAGTTTAAGTTCTCTAAGAAACCTGGACAAGAGTCAGGCATATTACTCTACCACCAGAAAGGCATATTGATTACACTGACATTTTTTTTTTCCCTTGGTAAGAGGGGTTTTCCCCTACCTCTTTCTAATTTTACATTCACCCATGTTGAACATAGCTTCCTGATTGGAATCTTGATTCATATAAATTCAATAGGTGTTTTCTGCCATAAGCCCAACCCAGCAAAAGTAGACTTGGATAATATAAAACCTGGATGTCAAAGCTCTAATGTCTTGAGTTGGTCAAACAGACAAAAATAAAATAAAAAAATTAAAAAATTCATGCATTCATGTCATTTACAGTTACTACTGAATATAATTTCTTTATTTTTTATATAGAAAATAAAGCCAAACGATACCATCATGGTTCAAGCAATCAGTTATTGTTCTGGCATGAATTTATAATTAAAGTCAAAGCTTCAAAATTTAAACTCACAATTTCAAAGGTTTGTTATTCACAATAGCTTTTTTTCTCTAAGTTACTGAAAATATATTCTGTAAATGATGAGATCTACCTATATTGAAACAACCTACCTCTCAAGTTCCAAAGCACAGTCTTGAAGAGCACGTTTGTCTTTGAGGCATTGTTTTAGAAATGCTTGAAACTCTTCATTAGCCTTTGTAATCTGTTCCTGAATGCTACTGACAATTTGTTTAGACAAATGTGCGTACAAAATTTGTCCTTCTTGAGTCACAGCATCAAGCTTGCTCTGCCCATCACTGACTGAGTCCAAAATGTTCTGTGTCATGAAATAAAAGTAATATAAAATATTTGCTATGATTCAGAGACCCTGGTGCATGAAAACATTAATGACAATTCTGAGCTGAGGTAGCAGAGCAAGAGAAGAAAAACGGGCCAACGGAGGGAAGTTTCTAACAAGCCCGGAGTGAGAATGATGTAAAGAGTCAGATATAATCCAAGCTCATAACTGAGGACAAGCAGCCCGTCACTGGAACCACTGAGAATCAAACTGGGAGCCATGTCAACCTGGACAAGATGTTCTTCTCAAGGTCTTGTTCTCAGTCTCTCCCTGTTGTCACCATCAGGACCTAGTCCAGGCTCCACCTCCACCCATGATTAGTGTGATATCTTCTAACCGCTTAACTGCCTGCACCTCTCCTTCTCCTCTGATCCACCCTGCACCCCATATCCCGACTTCGGTTCCCTTCTTTTCTTGGTGTGCACCTCCTCCTTGGGGACCACATGCACGAGCATGGCTTCGGGAGAGCAATAGAACCCTGGAACTGCTACGCTAGGCCTGCCTCTTCCCTTATTCCAGCTCAACATTTGTAACTGTGACTCAGACTTTTCTCTGTAGTTTCACTGCCTCTCAAGTCTTAAAGGGGACAGTCCCACATCTGAATCCACCCCGGCTCCCTGGAAAACTAGCTCCCGGTACTTCAGTGACCTTCCTACCCTGACAACTAGTGAGTGACCTACATAATTGTTATCACTCATTAGACCACAATATCCTCATGTTCCCATTAAATTTTTAAAAATTACTTTTATAGTACTGAACACAATGCTTTGCTCAGATCAGCTGCTTAAAAAACTTAGCCAAAACTCAGTATGAACCTCATCTTCTGTCGACATTTCTTAACTCTACTTCACAATGGCCTCTTCTTTCCTGAATTCATACATTTTTTCATAGACAGTGAAACCTATACAATCTATAATATCTGTTGCTTTCATTCGATATATCTAAGCTCCAAGTTTAGACCACAGGCTATTAAAAAGCACACATGATATCAGTGACATCTTTTTAAAACTCCTCCATGATAGTAATGTAAAACAGATATAACTATTTATGCACTTACTGCTTTAGAAATTAAAATTAGGTTTAGTTTTGAGTGAATTCCAAAGAATGGCCAATAGGCTAAAAGAGAGGGGAGAAGGAATCTAGAAATTCTGTAGCTCTAACATTTTTTCCAACTTGCTTTTCATACTGTCTCTCTCCTATGACTCAAGAAATCTAATTCTGACAAGGAAAATAAAAATTTTGAATAAAATAAAGAGATTTGGGGAAAGAGCTGAGTTAGGTCTGACCCAAAGGCACTTGCATGAGTTTGGGGAAGCAGAAAAAGCACCACCAACATTCATACCTGAAGGTCACGAAGCTTCGCCTCCAGGACTTTGCTGTCACCAGTTTTAGCTGATGATTCTTTTGCTGCTGCTCTTATTCCAGAAAACCATTCTTGGAATTCCTGCATAGACTCTTCAGAAAGTAAGAAAAATGAGAAAGACATGCAAAACATTGAACGAACTTCCAGGGTTACTATCATGAAGGAATTCTGCCCTTCGGTCCATTCCATCCTGCTTTACAACATATTCCAGAAAGAAAGTCCAAATAGTGATACAGAATATGTCACAGCATGAGTTACAACCACGACCATTCATGGTGGAATCAAGAAATTATCTCAGAGAGAAGACTGTGAAGAAATTTATATTCCTTAAATGTCTGATTTCCCTTTATATTTCTTTCTTTTGGTAAAGAAAGATAATTATTTCCCTGAATATGGACGAGGGCAAGGGGAGAAATACTTTAGAAGTGTTAAAGCCATTTTTGTGGCAAAAGGAAGAAGCTCATCTTTTCTACCAAGGCGACTTGAGAGGAATTATGTGTCCACCTCAGAACATGGGCACAACCATGCGGGAAACTGAGTCAGGCACATGGGACCGGCACTTTCCTGAATTGCATGCTCTCTCTTAATATCCAAGGTGACTGTCCCTTCAGTGTAGCAGTGGAAGTAATTTTCCACACAAAAAAGGAGCTATATGTCAGAAATCCAGATGCAATTCAGAATCATCCAAACGGCAGACTTTCTCAGGGGAAAGAGGAAGAACTGTGCTTACGGGGCGAGCCCAATTCTCCCGCCCACGTCTCGGTGCACAGATGAGTTTAACATGATACTCTTCTGGCAAGTTTTCCAAATGTTTGCTGGCAGTTTCCCTGCAGCATTCGGTTTGGGGTTCTTTCTTGTAAACAAACTGTTCACGCAAAGGCCCATCAGAGCTCACCGTGGAAGTGTTTTTCCAGAGAATCCTGAAGGCTGGCCTGCGTTCTGGAGCACAGCTGGCTGACAGCTTCGTGCGTCTTAGTGAGCCCCGTCATCGCGCCACCCAGACGCTCCAGCTCGGCCGAATGGTACCTGCGGCACAAGCTGTTGAGGTTTTCTTGGGCGGAGCTGATGTTGCTCTGCTGACTTTGAAGTTCTTTCTGTGTTTCCTATGGATAAAGGTCTGCCATGAAGCATGTTCTTCACATCTAAGAGAAACATGCCCTCTACTCCATGATGGTCTTTTTTTTGGGGGGGGGGGGGGATCAATGCCTTCAAAATCCACTCAGTGATGTACCTGTTCTCGTGGGACTGTTTTTTGAGTATTTGTGATATATCTGTGTTGATTCTTTGAGCATTTTTCCCATTTCTCTTTGGGAACAACTGCCAACAGCTGCTGAGATGTAACTAGGATCTGGGTGATAGTCCAGGATTTTAAACAAATTGAGTAAATCCTTGTGGATTTCAGCTATGAGCTTAGGTTTAGTCCATTGATTAGAAACTATTAATGGAAGTTCACATGCTTCAGTGGGCCGCAAGAGTCGCAGGGCACAACAAAGGCACAAGTAGTTAATTGAAAAACATATGTCCTTAGTCTCAAGTACAGTAAGAACATATGCTCAAAGGGAACACATCATTTTTGTTGAGAGGTGATAAAAAATATCATCTATGAAAATGAACTTAATGGCATAAAAGTAGAATGTCTTCTCAATTAAAAAAAATATATATATATACATACATATACATACATATATATGTGTATATATGTGTGTGTGTGTGTGTGTGTGTGTGTGTGTGTATATATATATATATATATATATATATATATATATATACACACTTCTGTCTATAAAAGCAGTCATACTAACCAATAAAAATAATTGAAGAAAAACTATTTGGCAATCAAGTTTGAAAATTCATGGATATTCAAACACTTCTATAGATGTCACCTTTTTAATAATAATATTAATAATAATAATAATAACAAAGTACAACCTATAAGCAGACCCTATGGCAATGCATGCTTTGTTGTTTTTAGATCATTCATTTTGCATTGACTTCTTTACCCGTTACTTACGTGGCTGTGTCTTGTGTTACTACAAGTAATTAAGAGCAGAGGTTGTATTTTGAGTAGAGTCACCACAAAGTGGGAGAACTACTATTTCCACTGGAGTGTAAGCACTTAATGAGAGTTTGTCACCTACCTTGACTTTCCTCAGCGCTTCACAGGTCTCAGTCTGGGCACAGCTCACCAAGGACTCCTCTAGTTTTGTCAGCCAGGTTGTTATGCTGCTAATGAACTTCTCCACTTGCGTCCTCTGAGCCCTGAAATCTTTCAAGGTTCCTTTTGCTTCATCTGTCATTTCTCTGGCATGCTCCAGTTTCTGCCTTAGGTCTGCTTCTATAAACTAAACGCAAAGTAAGAATTCATTAAAATCTGTGAAAACCAGACACTCATTTACTCGGAATTCCGTAGATGTGTAGCTTATTTGTAAACAAACAAACAAAAACACATACGCTCATGGATGTTCATTCCATTTCTCTCAGAAGGAAAATCAGAGGGTACAAACATTTTAAGTGATGGGGAAATGGAAAGAGTAAGAATTACAGTTCCCATGGGACGTGGAAGTGGCAGTTTGAGATTCCGTGGAGGATAGAAGACCACAGCTCACACACAGAGCTAGACTGATGCAGTGCGACAAAGCAGGTGACCGAAAACTTGCTCCTCGTTCTCTTTGGGAAACTTTCACACTTTTTTGCTCCTGTGTAACCACAGCTTTGGAAAAAACCATCCCAAGATTTCATCCTAAAGCCCTTTTCCTTTTTGTCTCCCACTTTTAAATATTCAAGGAGACTAGTTCTCTCCTCCTGGATGATTTATTTTGAGAGGGTCCCTGACTTCTCTGGCCCCCCGGATAATAAAAAGACTTATAATCATGATAGATTGCAAACAGCTTCAATTCCACCATTATAACATCCAGAACCATTTAATAAGCAAAGCTTTGAACTCAAAGTTAACTTCCATCTTGCCCCAGCTCAGATCAGCTGCAAACAGGAAGCGCCCAGTGGAGAAAGTGTCCAAGTGCCTCTGTCTGTCTTTTTCTGCTGATTTCTATTCCCCCACCTTGCACAGCTCTGACCCCTGCAGGCTTGGACAGGTAGGAGATGGGAGAGGGAATTGGCATCTGGGCTTTCTAAGCCTGCTGATATCTCACATTCTCTCCACCCACAGGCCTTGATCTGTGGGGTTTTCTGAGACTCCCTTCACTTCTGTGACCTTCCAGTGCACTTTCTCTGGCTCCTCAATTTCTCCTTCAGCAGCTCCAGGGAGGGGGCATGCACCTCTTTAACTTCTTGCTGCTGAGGCCTCACACCTCCCAGAAAACCTTGTTAGATAATCTGACACATCACACCCTGATGCTCCCTTTTGTTCCTTCTTTTATAGTTCACCTCTGGGCCAGAGGTCACACTCTGGCATTCGCCCCAGATGACTTAGAGATGCAGGCCACTTAAAACAATCAAAACATAAACACTTCAATATGTTAATACATAAAGAATAGATACACTTTTTTTTGAGATAGAGAGTCTAGTAGATAATAGTTATTACAAAGCTGGGTCAGTGCTTACCTGAAGGTCTGGTGGTGTTTCTGGATTTTTAGTTAATTCTTTTAGATCATTAACTTTAGAACGAAGTTCTTCCAATTTCAATGCTTTGTTTTTAACTTCAGACTGCCAAGATAAAAGACAAAAGGGAAAAGCGTAACTAATCCAAACACTTGCATGCTATTTCTGGCACTTAATAATTCCAAGAGTTAACTGTCAAAATGCCCCAACTTTAAGCCAGGGTAAAAAAAAAAAAAAAATCTCTTTTTCATTTACTGGTCATTGTCATTATTCATGAATGTGGAAAAATGTCACCGTACACTTTCACTTGGGATATGAGGGAGTGTGAGGAACTTTCTTTCTTCCACCCTCTTTTATTGGGGGGGAAAAATGCTCTTGGAAAAAATTAAACACTGACCAAAAGTCTTGAGTCAGTGGGAATTTTTAGTAGCTAACTGTCATTTATTCATGAGCACTAATATCACGGGTTACTATGGCAACAGTAAACTCTGGAGAAAACATTTCAAAGCAAGGACACAGTGGAAGGGCTTAATTACTGCCAACTATATGTAATTCACAAGAAACCTTTCATTCAAAAATTTAAAAGACGTTAAAACAGAAAACAGGAGATTTGACATCTAATATTTTGCTTTTTTTTTTTTTTTTGGCACCAACATTAACACAAAAAGAAAGAAGAATCAATATCGAAAGAACTGTTACTGAACAAATTAGACACTTGTACATTTCATTAGTTATCGGGGCACACAGAGGAGTAGTTAAAGTCTCCCTCCTGAGTTAAATATCGTACTTCGGTGTTCTGTGGACACTAACAAACCTCGCGATGCCTGCCATCCAGAAGGCAACTCACTTACCCAGTTAGATGTGATGAACGGACTGGCAGGCCTCTAGCCTCTCCCAGCAGCAAGCTGGACACTTACGGCCTCCCACGCCCATGCCCACTTCATTTCCTGCTCAGCGGCAGCAGTGCCACCCTCAGGCACCCGGCCACCTCCAGCTCTCTGATTTTATTAGCTGGTGGGCCACGCAAGTCAGCCGCATAAAAACCATCTCTGCGAGCGACTGAACCTGGACGTAGTGAACGTGGGGCTGACGCCCACTGGCCTCCCGGGTCCCAGAGGTCAGTCGTGCGCGTATACTCTATATGGTTTAACGACTGGCTCTCCAAAAAAAAAAAGGCCCTGATTTGTAGCATTTAGCACCATTTTGAGTTACAACACGATGTCACCAACATGGAACTGGAAGAGCTCCAGAGTATTTCCACTGTACAGATATAATAAGTGTCAATGCAAGAGCCTGGAGAGCAGTAATATGAGAATAATAACAAGGACGTTTTAAGTGTTGAGTGTTCATGACCTTCATTTTAAAATACAGTTAATTTCTGGCCATGGCCTTGCTGCTTTTCTGGGCCTGGAGCTGAAATACAACCGGGTCCTAGATGTTACTTCCCAGGTGTTATCTCCAGGGAGGAATGGTCAGAGGAAGAGAGGTTACCCAGTCCGAGGAGACCATGACCCTGAAAGGGCACACCTGGAGAACTGATGAATATTCTACTGAACTCTCCCCTGAGACCTCCCCTAAGGTTCCCCCCTGCAAGAGAGAGAGAGAGATAAAGACCTCAAGACAAAGGAGCCAGCGCCCTCTCACTGTCTCTGAGGAGCAGCCCCTGCCATTCCCTTTTCCTTCTTCTCCCGTCATTTCTTTCTTTACAGGCACAAGTCTCCTAAACTCTAAGGCAGTGGGCAGCCGGCAGCTTGTCCCAGGCTGATCTCCTGAACCTGTTCCCAAAGCCCCCTTTTTGATGACTTCCGAGTGAGCTAAGGAAGGCAGCCTCAGCTCTCCTGTTGCTGCTTCTACGCTAAGCTCACCCTTGTTTTACTGTCCCTCACTTTAATAAATGTATCCTCATTGTCAAAAAGAAAAGAAAAAAGAAAATATAGTTAATTTATTTACAATTAAATTTTAGTAATAGTTGTGTTTAACACCAGCTTGTAAAATTTCTGAAAATATCACAATTGACTCTTGTGAGCAGGTACAAGCCTTATTCCAGCACATGCCACTGTTTGAGCTGTGACGGTAATTTAGCATCAAAGATAATTAAAGGGACTGCGGTAGCCCTTTCCTACTTCCATGAAATAGGAATAATCTCTAGAAGGTTTTTTTGGGTCAGACACAGCTGAGTAACTTAGGTAGGTAATTATCATGATTTAACTATATTTTTTTCAGACTACAGTTATTCATTCATGTATCTGTCATTCTCCACATGTACAGCAGGCACAGTGTTGGGCACTGGGCATACCAGTCAGCTGTTTCTGCCCTCACCAAGCCTACAGTCACTTGCATGATTTGTGAAGCAGGCTACTCTTTGTCACTCTATTTCCCTCTCCCTTGCTTCATTTTTCATGAAAGCCCAATTACTACTTGACATTTTGCATATGAGACATTGTAAAGTAAATACTACGAGGATAGGGACTTTATTTCACTACAATATTGTATTTCCAGTCCAAAACAGTGCCTGGCATATTTTAGATGCTCATTAAGGATTTCATAGCCCTGGCTGCTGTGGCTCAGTGGATTGAGCATCGGCCTGCAAACCAAGTGTCGCTGGTTCGATTCCCAGTCAGGGCACATGACTAGGTTGCATGCCAGGTCCCCAGTTGGGGGCGTGAGAGGCAACTGCACATTGATGTTTCTCTCCCTCTCTCTCTCCTTTCCCCTCTCTCTAAAAATAAATAAATAAAATTAAATTAAAATTAAAATAAAATAAAGTAACCTTGTTAAAAAATAAATTAAAAAAAAGAATTTCATGAGTGAATGAATAAATGAATATGAAAGATGAGAATAAAAGGAGATTAAAATAAACCTGTGGCTAGAACTTTAGAAGGCCACTTTTCGTGGAAGCCTGTAACACTCCAATCTCCACTTCCTTCCATTTCTGAAAAGGAAGCGGAAGAACCCAGCATCCAGAGTGAGTTCAGCATAGGGTAACTACTCAGTAAGCAGTTTGTTTGAATGAAGAAAAAATAGGTACTAAATATTACTGAATCACAAATACTTCCAAGCTGGCTTTCCAGTAGGAAGATGTGATATTCTCAGATAAATGGAAAAAAATTATAGGCTTACTTTCAAGTAAATAGCAAAAGATAGTTAAGAATTTTTATTATGCTCATATGTGTCTCAAAAGGAAGAATGAAATTTTTAGAAAGGACACAATTTTTTTCTTTTTCTGGTCAATGGTATACCACAGGCTCACAAACAAAAATGCAGTTAATTCACCTCAAATTCTTTCAGGAATTCTTCTGTTCTGAGGCTGTTGTCCAGGTTGCTGACACTTTCGGCCAGCTGTGGGACAGAGTTGTTGGACCACCCCTCAATCTCGTCCTTACTTGAAAGAACATCAGCCCAAAGGGACAGGCTTACTCTCAGCCTATCAATGCTTTCCTCAATTCTCTCTGATACCTGAAATGGAAAAATGGAAATAATCTCATTAATAGTCTGAACCTTTAAAAAAACACTCTTTGCCCTGCCAACATACTAAAAATGTCAATGCTTCTTTAATCAGAAAAGTATATTCTGACTGAATAGCAAAGTTTTACAAAAATCATTGTAAGCTAACTACTGTATCGGACTCAAGTAAATGCTACATTACATAGTTCCTGTCACTGGGAGAGGTGATTGAGTTTCTGAGACATCTGACTTCAATTTGTAAATTGGAAAACTAACCACAACAGGTCTACACTAATATAAGTCACTCTGAGGTTGAAGTCTATAGGATAGAAGTTCGTATAGGGCAGTATTGCATTTATTTTTGAAAGTAACACAGTAAGCCTTTTTAATTGTAATGCTGACATATAAAAGTGGACATAGTTAAACTTGAATAAGTTTATATATAGGAGCCTAACCAACTTCACATGCCTATTGTGTTATTTCCTAATATGCTTCCTATAATAAGAATGCCCCTTTAAAAATTAAGGAATATAAGGTATTCTGAAGTCCCCTAATTATATGATTATTGTATGTGAATATCAATGTCTAACTTAAGTAATTTGGCTTAAATAAGGGAATCCACAATAGATTTAACTTCTGAGCCTTGATATTGGTAACAAGGGTCAACAGAATCACTCAATTTTTTGAGCTGGAAAACAATGTAAAATATGTGTGGATTGAGAGATTAAGTGACTTGTTCTAGGGTCACATAACCAGTAAATGACAGAGCAATACCTAAAACCCAAGGATGTGAGCTACAAGTCTAATGTTTTTCAATGCAAAATAGTAGCCTTTGTTTAAATTATTATATATTATGGTTTAATAGTCTGTAGGATGCTTATAAATTATCCTTTTATTTTTCACCATAATCCCAGAGTTTTGAGAAGACAGTTATAAATTTATTATGGTTGAAGCTACCAAGTAAAATTCTAGAAAATCTACCAATAAATTTTAACAAAATAAAGCAAATAATTTTTTCCCATTTCTAAACTATACGTGCACACTATTTTTCTCCAGAATGTCATATTCGCATCCAGCATCTCTCAACTATCCTTTGCCCCAAAGCAAGACCCATGGATGTGACTGGAATCCCAGGTGACGAGCTCACGTCCAGCCATCTGTCCACAGTGCTCTCCATGTCTGTTTTCACCAGGGTGAAATCACTGCTGTGGATTTTTTTCAGCTCAGATAACAACTGCTTTCCTTTACTGGTAAAGTTATCCAACTCCTTCTGCTTGTTACACATTTCGTTCCTGGCAGTCTCATGCTGTGGACATAAATGTTCCCTTAATTAATAAAGTCATCAATGATAAGACTTTAAAACCATATGCCTCTAAGTAATTTCATTCATAGATGACCTGGTGTAGAAACTAGCAATATTAGCAAACTATACAAATACATATAATTTTCTTGAATTGCTAGAATCCTAGCATATCAGTACTTTTTTAAAAAGCTGAGCTTATTTGCATGAATTATGTACATCTAAGTGTACTGACAAGATTTGTGTAGACAATGCATGATGAGTGAAAAAACACAGGTCAACTAAAGTGTTCTACTGAAATAAATACATTTTGAATTATTACCTTGGATAAAGCCCATTTAAGATCCTCCTCATCTTTTACAGTAGTTCTGGTTACAATCACATTGCTGGCATTTTCTAGAACTTTAGATACAACTGACTTCAAGTTCTGATATTCTCTCATTAAGTCAATAAGCCCACAGCATTGACCCTGGCTGAAATGATCAAATAAAAGATATCGTCAATTGTCATGTATCTGGAAAGGGAAGAGTTCCCTATGAATATAACTGACATATACATACATATTAATAGATGGATACTAGAAACGAGAGAACATATGTCTATACTTACTGAGGTTAAAAGGGTACTGGCCAATCTTACTTAACTCTAATGTCCAAAATATTCTCATGAATGAAACATGCACACAGCCATTAAAATAAAATTTGTGACCTCAATGACAAGCAAAAATACAATATACTTCCTGAATTACTCAACCTTATGTAGATATCACCAAAATTTTGTTTTTTCATTTTTCAATGAATTGTTTGTAATGGTATGTACTGAAGGGATACAAAACAAAAAACATACAAAAACACTGCTCAATAATGAAAATAAACACGAGGTTTCCCTTTCCATTTCAATGGCTCAAATTTTCATGGAATATGAATCCCCTGAAAATTCTCCAAGTAAGAAGATAGTTTTCACTTATAGGAGTCAAATGCCTTTGAACAGGCAATTCTACTTCTAAGAATTTTTCCAAAGAAAGAGATGTACTGTAAGATTTAGGTAAAATAATATTCTTCACACCATTATGTATAATAAGACAAAGAATAGAAATAACTGAAACTTTTAAAAGGTCAATGATTAAATAAATACTGACATATTCTTACAATTAAGTACTGCGCAGCCTCTAATGAAGCACAATTTAAGAGAATGTTTAATACCATGAAACAGTTGGTGCAATGTGGGTTCATTAACAAAAGCCTGAGATATTGTCTACAGTATATAATGTGCTCTCAGTTTTGTTTAAAAGACCTTTATATGTCACACAAGATATTATTTTTTAATGCATATCAATATCCACTTTCTTCAGGACTATTTATTGAAGAGACTATTCTTTCTCCATCAAATTGCCCTTGTCAAAAATCAGTTGAGCATGTCTGTGTGGGTCTATTTCACTCTACTTGTTTCACTGATCTTTATATTTACCCTTTAGCCAACACAACACTAAAACCAGGTAGTGTGAATTCTCTAATTCTCTTTCAAAATTGTACAGTTTTAGGTCTTTTGCTTTACATATAAATTTTAGAATTAGCTTGTCAATTTCTACAAAAAGTTCTGCTGGGATTTTGACTGGGATGCTATTGAAATAAAAATGACTTCAATAAAAAAATTAATAAATTAACAAACAATAAATGCTGGTTAGGATGTAGAAAAAGAGGAACCCTTCTGCACTGTTGGTGGGAATGCAGACCGGTGCAGCCACTGTGGAAAGCAGTATGGAATTTCCTCAAAAAGTGAAAAGTGGAATTCCTTTTTGACCCAGTGATTCCACTTCTGGAAATTTATACAAAGAAACCCCAAACACTAATACGAAAGAATATATGCATCCTTATGTTCCTTGCAATGTTATTTATAATAGCCAAGATCTGGAAACAGCCCAAGTGTCCATTGGTAGATGAATGGATAAAACAGCTATGATACATTTATACGATGGAATACTACTCAGATGAAAAAAAAGAAGAAAATTATATCCTTCGGGAGAGCATGGATGGACCTGGAGAACATCATGCTAAGTGAAATAAGCCAGGCAGAGACAGACAGATACCATATGATTTCACTCATACGTGGAATCTAATGAACAAACTGAACTAATAAGCAAAGTAGAGACAGACTCACAGAGTGCAGGCAGATAGCTTTAGGGGGTGGTGATAATGAGCAAAAAAGAAAAAGAACTCATGGACACCGACAACAGTGTGGAGACTGTGGGGGCTGGGGAGTTGGTGGAGGTAGAAAAGGGTATGAGGGATAAATGGAAATGAAAAAATACAATTTAAAAAGAAAAACAATTCAAAAAAATGGCCATTTGAACATGCCGATATGAACAAGATATATAGATGGCAAATAACATATCAAAATATGCTCAGTATCATCAGTTATCAGGAACATACAATTGAAAATACAATTAAAAACACAATGAGATATCTCTGCACATCTATTATAATGTCAAACAGGCAAACAAATAAAAACTCAACAGCATCGAGTACCGAAAATGACGTGAAACAATTGGGACGCTCACACATGCTGAGTACGAATGCAAAACAGTGCAATTACTTGGCAGTTTCTTACAATATTAAACACACACTGACCATACACCCCAGAATTTCACTTTTAAATATTTACCCAAGTGAATTAAAAACTTTTATGCACACACAAAATTGAACTTTTATGCACACACAAAATTACAGATGCTTTATTTATTGTCATCCGAACTGGAAAGGATTCACTTATATGTAATCTTCAGAACGAAAAACGCTGTGGAGACAGAAAACTTACCGGTGGCTGCCAGAAACTGGGAATGAGGGGAGGGACCGACTCCAATGAGAAGGAAATTTGTTCATGTGGGGTAGTGTTCATACAAAATTTGATAGTTAGGATAGTTACATAACTATGTAAGTTTGTCATACAGGTTAAGGGTGTACATTTAAGAGAGTGAGTTTTATTTCATGTCAGTCGTACCCCACTTACAAACAAGTACAACAGAACAAAATAAAAAAGGACATCAGAGGGTAACACTCTCTAGGTAGCACTTAAGTTATTTGACAGTTCCTGCTTCTAGGCATTGAATTTCACAAAGCAACTTCTTCAGTAAAGTTCCATAGGACTAACTTTTTATTCTTACCAAAGAGATACAGAATACTAAAAATGGCAAAAGATATTCAATTCTTGATCACACCCATGCAAATCAACAGGCAATGGCCCAGTGTCACAAAATAGGTAGAATTTAAAAACAAAAACTGAGAAGTTTCTGACTTACTTTTCATGAATTAGCTTTTTAGTATCATCCCAGGTGGCCTCCAAGCGATTTATCTCCCTGTCGACTTCTGGTGCAAAGGCTACATCTTTCTGAGTAATTTGCTTAGCTTTGTCTTTCAACCAACATAGTTCATGCTCATGAGAATTCAGTTCATCTTCTAACTGATTAAAGACTCTCAACCTGTGAATTAAAATGTTATTTTACTAACAGTAGTGACCCAACATTTCTTCCCTATAAAGCACAAATACAGAAAGCTAGAGAAACTTTTAACATAGCAATTAAATTAATGTATGTCAACAGATAAAGATGTTTTCAAAATTAACTTTGCACACTTCAGAGTATACCTCAGGAAATATGTAAAGTCCATCTCACTATGCACCTTCAACTTTCTATTTAGTCATATTCTCTTTCTATTATCCTTAGATGGTATAAGACTTTTAAAACTAGGGCTGACCTTGTAGGCAAAGTAGGTAAGTACTTATTGTAAGGTATTGGTATAAAATTATTTTGTGCCGTGAGGTCTAATTCTTGTAAAATAATATTTAAGGGTCATAGTTGTTTTATAAAATAAAAACAGTTCTTACCAATATGAATAATAAACAGATAGCTTAAAAACTTAAATTACATGCCTTATTGAAGATTACCATGAGAAAATGTTATTACATATTAATTTTAAAGTATTTGTGAAAAGTGGCTATATAGAGGTAGCCATTGACTCTCATTCTTGCCATTTAGTTTAGTGCTGTAAGGTTTACAAAGTGAGTACTTGGACATTGTCCCATTTAATTCCCAAAACAAAGTAGCTAGGAGCAGGCATTGTCATTAACTCCATTTTGCAAGAAGAGAGGTGACCTGTCCAAGGCCGCACAGTGACACTTAAGTCGGGCTGAAATTCAATAAATCAATCAATTCATTGCAACATTTTGAGTAGCCTCTGTGCAACTTTGGTGAGTTCAGTGACGTGCGTATTAATATGGCTCTTGAACTTAACCTGGGCCTTCTTCTCCAGCAGTTTTAGGACTTCCTGTCTGCTGCTCTGAGCAGGCCCAAGAAGCCAGGCCTCCTGGTGGCACCCATCCTACTGCTCTCTCCTGGGGGAGCCGGTTTCTCTTTGCCTTGGTTCCTCATTCTGTCTGTACTCTGGAGGCTACTTTGTCCTTCTCAAATCTTATTCCTTTTTGTAAGTTTATTGTTAAACTAGGCAGATAGTTTATTGCCCACCAGGAGTGTAACTTCAGGAGCCATTAATCAATTAATGGCTTGATTCTGACTGAAAGAAAGCAAACCGGCCAGGTCAATGTAATTCTTGTCAATCAAAAAAAATGCCTTGATATAAATGCGTCCTGAAAAAATGGAAGAGAAGTGAGCCTGAGAGTATAAATGGGGAGAAAGTTCTAACAAGAAGGATAAATAAAATGGGAAAGAAGTCTACAGTATTCAGGGGAAAAATTACTTCTGCAATTTATTGCAGAAAAATACCCTTGACCCCTTAGCTTCTCTATTAAGTGTACTTGGTAAACTCCCATCTTGCTGAACCCACTTCTCTGCCTTTTCCACACCCCTAAGCAAATCGCTCCAAGTAGCTAGGGAGAGCCACTCTGCCAAACTGACTGGTTTCACCTTAAGTGAGTGAATACAAATCGCACATGGCAGCTTGTCACCTTCCCGAGCTCTGGACATCAGTTCCATTTCCTCTCTACCAGAGAAGTCTTTCCCGCCACTTTCTATTCATATCCAGCGTCGCTCAAACTCAGCTAACCAGTTCCCTCCAGTCCTTCCTGAGGGCTAGCAGCCACTAGGGAGGGATCCCTTCAGGTTTACCACCAGAACGACAAGACTGTTTGAACCACTCCCTTCCTCCTCTGCCTTCATTGCCTTGTTCTGTTTTTAAGATTTTATTTATTTATTTTTAGAGAAAGGGGACGTGAAAGATGAAGAGAGGGAGAGAAACACTGATGCGCGAAAGAAATATCAATTCGTTGACTCTTGTAAGTGTCACAACCAGTACTGAACCCATAATTCAGGCACGTGACTTGACCAGGGATTGAACTGATGACCCATCGCTTTGAAGGATGATGCCCAACGAACTGGGCTGTCCCAGTCAGGGCTCTGCCTTCATTCTTGTTACAGAGCATGGATTCTTCTCCTGTGAGTTAGAAATTCCTGAAAAATAGATGGTATCATCTATATAATCTATTGTAAATAAGACCTCAGAGGCTTAAATGCAGCCCTTTAAGGAACTCAGATAAATTTTAGAACTTCTTAAGTGTCAAGTCAGTCATTAATTTTATCCAAAAAAATATTAAAAAGAGAAGTTACTAAATACGGTACTATTGAAGTTTCACAGAAGAGTTAATTTCAAAACAAATAAAAAATAAGGGAGGCAACTGGCTTCAAACATTTCCTTTTACCTCTGCTGAAGCGCCTGGCGGGTAGGTTCTTTCAGACGCTCTTTGTCCGCCCTGTCTTCAAGGTCCTCAATGCTTTTCAGCAACTCTTCTTTCTGGTCTCGGAATGCTTTCTTCAATGCTGCCAGGGCATCTGCCTCGCTCTGCTTTGTTCCCAGAAGGTTCTGGATCCTCTCTAATTCAAAACAGAGATGATCAGCTGTAGTTCTGCAGGAAGTCCTTTGCTCAGAACTTCCACATTTAAGATGGTATTGGGCTTTGATAAGAATGCCGTCGAGACCGATGGCAGTAGATTCTAACGATTTCAAATCTTGAATAGCATCATTTAGGTCCTTTTTTAATAAATCGGTCTGCTTCTTATTCATACTGTTGGTTGCCTCCACCCTTTGCCTCAGCCACTGGAGAGCCTGTGACAGAGAGGTGTGGCTCTGCAGGAATTCAGCCAGCTGGGACAGGGCCAGCTGCCGCCTCTCCACCACCTGGCGGGCCTCCTCAAACAGCTGGACACAGTCCTCCGCTTTGCCCTGCAGGAGGTGAAGGTCCTCAGCACGACCCAGAGTGCTCAGCTTTGCAAGGTGCTCCTGCAGACTTTGCAACGCGCCCCTTTTGCTTTCTACTTCTGCCACATGCTCCTGGAAGGGAAGAGAGAGAGTTACTGATTTCTCAGATACACTACTATTTATGACCTCGGCGTATTACAGAACTGGAGATGTCAAGATACATTTTAAATGCAATGCCTGGTATGGTATTCAAAGGTCATCCACAATGAATCTTTTAGAAATGTTCTTAACATTTCTCTTATTCTGCTCATCTATATATTTCATATAAAACACAACTCTGATTTAGAACTAATTTATTTCATGGAAGATAATTCTTTTGTGGATAAAAATAGTTAAAAGTATATACACATAAAGATATAATTTGAAAAAAATTTAAAGACATGTTATATATATCTGTATATGTATATATAACATATATACACATATAACATATATATACAATAAATCTAATTCTAAGATCATGAAGTGTAGGAATATATGGACATGAGCCTGTCTTCAGAGGTGGAAATAAGGGCAGATAAAACTGTGCACAAGTTTTAGCTTCCTTCTCTTTAAAGAAGTGTAGATTAACTAGGTAAGACTGTTGTATAGGAAGATTGACTAGCTCACAACAAATCATGTTCAAAATTTATCAGAGAATTGCTAACAATGTCAGCATGAGTCCCATTAAAGAGAAATTATCACCTGCCTTAATCTTGACTACGGCGGTCTTCATATCTCCCTCAGCTGACTTACTAAATTTCAGAGGACTCCTTCGAGCATTTACTTCAGAAAACTTACAAATCCATTCTCTGTCCTTTGGAGATATGCATATTTTTAAAGAAGTTTCTGGATAGTTTCACAACCAAAGAATATCTTACTTAAAAACCTGGGTGTCATTCCTGTGAAAGGTACTCATTCAAGGAAGATGGCGCCCTGTTTCCTCTCTTGAGAGGGCGGGACACTAACTCTGCTGAGCACCGTGGTGCTCCACATTGTAAAACCACCTGCAGTCACGAACATAAGGGAAAGTACTTTTCCTTTGGGTCGAACCAATTAGCCAGCTCAGCATAGAGAGAACACTCAATAAACCTAAGTATTTTATCGTTAATATTGTTATAAGCTTATTGTGTAGCTCATCTCCAACTACTCCGATACTTGATGATCGTATCTGATTTTTTAACTTTCTTTTTTTTTTAAATGTCAGGGAACATGCACAATTTAAAAATAAGAAAGATAAATGGTAGGTTTTAAATAACTTTCAAGCTAAACAGTACTTCAGAAAAACTATCTTGTTAAAAATTGGGATTCAGGATTAGTTTTTAACACTGGAACAAAACAAGCTGGAGAACTTAAAAATGAACATTCTCATCACTTCACCCTAGAAATCGTTTGCTCCATTTTGAATAAGATGGTTTCCTTTTTTACCTGAAGTGGTTTTATCTGCTTAACATAGCTGCGTCCCACATTGCCTGGACTCAACACGCTCAATTTTGAACACATTTATATAGGAAGACAGTGGTAAATTGCTGGCAAGTCTTTTTGTAATGTAGTTTCTCTTTATAATTCAAGAGCTCCCTTTTATGAATACATTTTTCTTCCATCAAAAGGGAATGCACTTTACCTTGTGCCGAGAAAGAGCTGCTTGATGGTCCGAGATGCTTATCTCAGAAGTGGTCTGTAATTCACTGAGGAACAGCTTAATCCAGACGGAAAAGGAAAGCAGCAATTCATCAAATTGCTGGTGCTCAGCGACCACAGACTGAAGAAAATTAATCCTAGGCAGAGAAAGGGGCTCAAGGTTATATACCCCACAGCGGAGCAGGGGGGTTCCTATGTTTTGGAATCAACTTAACCGAGGGCGAAAGTGATGTAGCCACACAGGGACAAACCACAGCTCCTGATGTTTTCTGCTTCTCAAACTCTGTTTCTCTCACAGTTGCTGCGTCTCAGTTACTGCCAGCGCCACCCCCCAGGTGGCCCCCCACATCTTTACCAGCACGTGGGATCTGCGCCCACCTGGTCAGCGCCCCAGCACAGTATTCCTGCTCTCCGCTCCGCCCCCTGGTCTAAGTCTCCTCCTCTCTTGCCTGACATCCCGCAGCCTCCTAACCCCGCCTCCTTCCTGCCACCACCGTGGCCTCACTATAACCCCCTTTCTAGAAAGCAGCCAGAAATTATTTCAATGTCATCAGAACATCCTTGGCCAAGTTTAAACATGGGGGAATTTCCTGTTGTATTGGGTTGGCCAAAAAGATGGCTCTAGTCGCACTTAGGTGTCTTTAAGTCATTAAAAAAAATAAATATAAAAAATAAATAAATAAATAAATAAATAAATAAATAAATATATATATATATATGGCCTCTGTTTATATATATCATGAGAAATAAAATTTTAATTACCTTTTTTTACTGTACACAAACAGCTTAAGCAATAATATAAACTCGAGCAAATCAAAAATTTTAAGCTGAAGTTCATCAGAAATGCTAATATTTTATCACGTTTGACTTTTAAAATGGCAAATAAAGTAGTCGTCTTCCCTTCTAGAATTATCCTGTTACTATTGGGTTAAATAAAAGTCAACAAAAGCATGCTTTCTTAATTTATATGCTCACTGTTAAAAAAAGGAATGATATTAGAATGTTTTATGAAAGCCCAACCTTTTGCTAATTATCTGTGGCAAAACCCTCCATCGCTCTTCCAGCTGCTCCAGATGCACTCTGATCATTTTCACATCGTCTTTGGAGGCCACTGAGAACAGGGATTCCTTCAGTTGCATAAGGTTGCTATAGGTTGAGGCCTGGGAGACAACTTCACTTTGCAGTGCCTGAGAAAAATAGAATATACTATAGATCGTATCCCATTGTGACTGACAAGAAAGGACCCTGTGACACAGGAGGTTGTTGTCCCAACGCTCTGCATTCTTGCAAAATGGAGGCCACTGAGGCTGTACTATAGAAAGTTTTTTAATCCTTGATTTAAAAATGGATCCCATTAAGCTCTAAAGCAACTTGTAAAAGGCTACTGAAACCTGCATTTGTTTTTCAGGGTCTGGGTTATATTGTTAGGCAAATTTAGATGATGTAAAATTTCTTTCCAGATGAAGCAGCCGAGTAGGCAAAGAGAATCAAAGGAAAAGTATCACTAAAGAGAAAATGCATGCCTAACAATAACAGAGACGCAATTCTAGGGAACAGGAACACGGTCTCCCTCCCTTCCTGTTTAGAGACTCTATTAGGCCAAATCAGGGAACTTCAGGGTTCTTCATTTTACTTTTATGCAACAGAACCACTTATTTTTTTACATTTACTCAGATGATAAATCTCTCAGGTGCTGTGAGGAGTGCATAAAAGTCGTAGTTCCTGCCGAATAACATGAACACTCGTAGATAGCTCACGACATAACATGGTGTTAACTGAGATGATGGGTGTAGCGTGGCACATAGTATGTGCTTGTCAAAATGATTTTTCCCCTCTCTAGTGAGAGCGCATGTGTGACGCGAGCAAATGGGCCGAAGGTATCAGAGGAAGGAGAACAGCCTGTGGGTGAGAGGAGAGACCACAAAGCAGCACCGAGACAGGCTGAGTAGGACGGAGGACACAGGCCAGGAGGAGGCACGTTTGGACCACCGTGGGGCAGCAGCTTGGCTGATCAGTGCCTTGACGTGGGGTAACAAAGGCCTGCAGCCCCTCATTCCCCTGACCCATACAGCACTTCTCTCCCATGTAGACACACGAGGAGTACAGTCTGATGTCACCGGAGAGGCCTGGGTCATTTTCCAGAAGAGAAGCTATGCCTTCCTCACTTAGAACACCTCACACTGTGTTTGTAAGACAGCGCCACCAGACTGTGGACTCACGACTACCCTTTCTCCTCGGGGCAGGACAGTCACTGGAGGTTTCTGAGCTGGAGCTTTTGGGGAAATTACTGCAGAACATCAGTGTTTAATAAATTAGAGAAGCAGGAGAAGCAGATGTGTAGGGAACCTAAAATCAAGGAAGACGGGGTATAGGTTCAGACGTTATAGAACTTCTCTGATGGAGCTTTTAGAGAAGCAATTATGAAAAGCTAAAGAACTAAGCTTCTGCTTAACCTTTTTGTAAAAGGTGATGGGAAAAAGTTGGGTGTCAATCTGTCATACAATAAGTCTCTTATGAGAACAAGTTTTGCCTGTTGAATTTTCTGGCTCAGGCATCATCACTCTTTAAAAGTTATTAATCTCTGGAAATTAGAAACATTGTTTGTAGTTTCAATATACTTAAGGATTTTTTTTAACTTTAAAACGTTGGCTTCTTCAAGGATGTAATCAGCTCATATTCTTTGTCATTCTGTCATCTGCATATGCGCTCATTAATTTTTTTTCTGTCTGTTTAAAAATAATTATTACCATGAGTTCTTCCTACATTGTATTCCTTCTCCTTCTAACAAAAAAGTTTTTATTACCAAATATTCATGTAAATACAAAAGCTTCAAAAATTATTCAGTGTTGTTTCATGTACAGGGTGTCACAATAAAATGTATCCACTTTAATAGCTGGTAAGTTGCTGATTTTTTTGTTTGTTTTAGATTTCACCGTTGAGAAATAATGGCTGAAGCCAGACTAAGTTTTGAACAAGGAAAGTTTATTGTGAAGCGCTGCTGGAAGCACGAAAACGCGGGAGAAGCGCAAACAGGACTGACGGTATGTGCGGCATATCCGCACGTGGGTTCACTGGCCCTTCCTTCCTGGCAGGTACTGTGATTGGGGCCGCTTACGTGAATTTCCTGCAGGAATCAGCCCTGCCACGTGTTCACGAAGATTGTCATGATGAGGACTTTTACGCCCAACAAGGTGGAGCACCTCCACATTACCATCGCGACGTAAGGGCCTGTCTCAATCAGGACCTGCCACACAGGTAGATCGGGCGGAGGGGTCCTCTAGCTCACCCTGCGAGTTCACCAGACCTCACAGCACTAGACTTTCTCCTTTGGGGATTTCTCAAGAATAACGCTTATGCCAAAAAACCTGAAACCATTGATGAATTACGAGTAGCCATTGAAAGAGAATGGGCCCAAATACCAAATGAAATGATTCTTGATGTTTGTGATTCCGTTGCTTTGCATTGCCAGCAATGTCTAAACCAGAATGGTCATCAGTTTGAAAACAGGCACTAAGTATAAAAAAAGTACATTTATGTAGTTTATTGTGAATGTTGAAAGGGAACTGTATGCTAATAAATACAGACTTTATAATCATTAAAATTAGGGATACATTTTTTTTGCAACACCCTGTATATGTCCACTCATTCCTCCCTCTGCTCACCTGTCAGATAATTTGTATTCAAATGCCAGACAATATATTATAGGATTTTCTAATGCATCAGAGATAGTGATCACCATAAACTTCACCATTATTTTGTCTCTCAGGTCTGGGATATTCTTTTTGGGATCATAAAACCGAAGCAAAAAGTTAAATTGGATAGAGGGCCTTGTTTTTGCTTTTGTTTTATAATGCAACTATAAGAGAGAGCATTCCACGTTCCTCACACTTCTTGAGCTTGCCTGTATTAGTTGAAGTTCACTCTCCACTTTGACTCTGTCAGCAGAAATGTCCATTTCTGGGGAACTGGCCATCTCCTCACATCGCTCTAACCAGGTCAAAAAGGTGGACAGTTCTTTCTCTAGCCTAAGGAAAGCAGAAATAAAAACAAATTCATCCGTAATTATCATATTAGAAAACAAGACCTTTCTGAAGTTGGAGGGTCTAACACTCGTCGGCAGCCGTCCGTCTCGAGAGACAATGGTGTAGCTTCTTAAGAGTCTATCTGCACCGCCGAGAATGGCTGTGCAGTCCGACTCGGGAGTGACACGGTATCTGTCTCCTCCCGTGTTGAATCGACATCTTGCGATGACGCTGAAGCTACAGAGCCTGGGCAGGGTAATATGGAGGGTCTGCTGTTGCCCATGCAGCAGACCCCCCCTCTCTTCGCAGCTGAAGGGTCCAAGGGAAAGACGGAGTCAATACAGCTTGGCTTCAGGTGCGCCGCAGGAGTTGCCGGTGTTGACTACAACGTCAAACCGCCTTAGGGACTCCGGCTCCGGATTTTCTGTCGGGGTTTACTCCCTTAGCCTTTCCCCTGAAGAGGTATGCCGCAAGGCAGCGGAGGTTTTTTGGAGTCAGAGTTTTCCTTCTCTGATGTGCCCTGACTGGAAGATCGAACCAGCGACACTTAGCTCGCAGGCCGACGCTCAATCCACTGAGCCAAACCAGCCAGGGTTTGTCTAACACTAATCGTTACAAATAATACAACATTGGTTATCTTATTCTCAGAAGTGAGGGTAAAAGTGCTACTCCTCCCATGTTCATATATGTACCGTACACGTGTCTAGCTGTGTAATATGGAAAGATACGCACACATCCTTTCCACTCCTTAGAAACATGACTTGATGTGTTTTACATCTGGGGTAACTGCTGCTTGTGACTTAGAGGAGGGTTGACCCGGGATTCCCCCAGTTAAGAGAGGCTATTGAACTCAGGCAGCCAACTCCAGAACAAAGGCAGCTCACCTCTGCCAGTGGGCCAGCAGGTTCTCCAGCACCGTCTGTCTCTCCTTAGCCCGACTCAGCAGCCCGTCATATCTCTGCCGCAGGGTCTCAGCCTCCTGAGCCGAGAAGCCTCTGCTGGCCACCTTCTGGGCAGTGGCCGAGAGGGTGGCCATGGCGCTGCTCAGGGATTCCAGAGCCTGACAGAGGTCCTGATGAAGGACAGAGGAGCGCAACGGAAGCAAGACATCAAGAAACGAGGCCTACGTTTGCCTTCGAGACCCCTTCTCACCAAAATCATCCCCTCAGTCGTATGAACAATGGTACTAAAAATTGTCTGACCGTGATTTCCAGTAACACGTAGTGACAGTGAGGAAAAAATGACTTCGTGAATGCGGGGACCACAGGGGAAACGGAGGGGCAACTGCCTAACTAAAACTGTGTGGCTGCATAGGAGGAGGATCTTTCCTTTTTCTTAGCAAGTCAGAAAATTTGTGAAAATTATTATCCATTTCATGCCAAATGTTTCTAAGAAAACTCTAGTCTTAATTTACAAGAGCTGTATGTGAGATGCAATAATCTCTATAAAAAATAATATGGGAAGAGAATGGCCGACACAGCTGCTATCAGGAATCAATGATAATAATGACGATGATAAGGTGCCTTGGGATGTGGCAGGTACCGGGCTTTGTCCAGTCCATATATTAACTCATTTAATCTCCGCGAGACCCTTTAGGGTTATGCCCTTTCACTAACCCCATTTCACAGATCGGGAAATCAAGCCAGGGAAGAAAAGCTTGCTTTAGAAATCTAAATATTAGAACAAAATAGAATCTTATCCTCTTTGGGACTCCATTATTAACTTAGTTGTCTATTAAAATAATTCCATGAAGTCCAGTTTTCCTACTTATTTTCATTTGAGGGCTATTTTTTTAAAAGTTATAAAAGTAACACAAAATGCATTCTCAGTATAAGTATTCCGGTGATGTAAGCCCCACACCCCTTCCCAGGTGTGCCTCTGCCAGTTGTGTGCTTTCTCTCCCTGCAGCCCCCTTCTCTGCATTTAGGTGCATATGTGTACACAGGCATGGGCAATAGGGGTAACATATTTTCTGTTTGTTAATTAGCACATGTTTCTTTCTACTATTTCTTTATGCCCGATTCTCCTCCTTTGCCCCTTCCCTTAAATTCTGTCAAAGAATCTGTTTGTTCCTCTGTAAAATACCTCACATGGTCACCAGCTCAGGGACCAGGCCAAAAAAGCTAGTCACTGGGGAAAGGTTAGTGAGATCATACTCTTTGCACAACTGAGTGTCGTGGATTTAGAATCTGAAACTGCTATGCACATGTTTTTGCACATTTAATTTTTCTAATGCTGAAAAAAGGTAATAGGGTTTATTAAAGCTATAATGTGAAAAGTTGCATGTTCTAATTAAGAGAGAAATATATTCGAAATGAATAATTCTTAACCATACATTTTTAACGGAAACTTATTTGTATGCTTGTATTTCTTGTCTTAAATGGAGTCACCATACTTCATCTATATCATTCTTCATACAACATAAAAATGTCTATAATTTTAACTCTCACAAAAATATTTACTATGTTTCCTTTTCAAGCAGGAACTATCAAATGACTGAGTTGATAAATAAGCAGCAATGTTGAAGCATGCTCTTACCATATGTTCTTGGAGAGCTTTGTATGTTTCTGTAGCTGAAGAACATATTTTAATTGGGTCAGCAAGTTTATCTTCAAATTCAGACACGGACTGCTGGGTCTAAAACGTGGGTAAGCATAACAATAACGGTGGGAAAAATATACATCAAGGCAGAAAGAGTAATGAAGGAAGCCGCATGCTTATGACTTTCAGATAACTTTCTCTGTGTTGGTAAAATATATATACTTTTGTGCTCGCTTTGGCAGCACATATACTAAAATATATATACTTTTGAAATCTAAAATGAATGTGTCCTGTTATTTTACGTAAATGTAAATATTTTAATGCTTACCTGAACACAATGTATAAAGACATTTTCATATTCCCTCAAAAAAACTACCATGTAAATGGTTATAAACTTAAGCCTCATTGATGACCTGGGAAACCATGAGCAAATTGTGGCGTTTCCTTATTCCACTCTTTCCAGACTCGCTATTGCTTTTTACTATAAATGCAATGAAAAACGGGTAACACTAGCCTGCAGGGGCCAGTTCTTACCTTTCTAAGATTCTCTTCGAACTTTTGCTGCTGAGATAAATGCCCCGTGACAATTCCTTCCAGACCCTGTGCGCGCTCTCGTAGTTCTTCCCAGTATCTTCTTATTTGCGTCAACTTGGCTTTGATTCGAGCAGATTCTCCAGTGGTAATAAACTGAGCAAAAGCCTGAGCTGCTTCTTCTAGTTCTGTAATGCTGCTGATCTTCCTTTCTATCTCCTGAATTGTGACCTAGTATTTAAAACAGGACAAATGACAATGTAGGCTGAGCAGGCTTGCATTCCTGAAATGATAGAAATATTGCAACGAGAGAAAACGACCGTTTCAATGTCTTTGGGTTGTCAGAGAGCAGCTATGAACAGCACCATGTTTCCTGACCTCATTTTTGGACGATAGATATGCAGACAGTGTCTAACACAGGCATTGAGGGGTGTGTTCGCTGGATAGAGAATAGAGAGAAATAGCTACTCCTGCTTACAGTGACGTAAGCAGGGAGATATTCCTGGAATTCTTGCAGTATCTCCGAGAGGTACCTAGAATTCCCTGCTTACCCTATGAGTCAAGCATTTTAACCAACTGATCTGTGAAACAGTGTGTTCCAATAACTCACAGGAATGCTAATATTGACATTTACATTTTCTAAAATATAGTCGAGGGTGTAATATTTTACCAAATTACATGCTTATCTGATTCCACTGCTAGCTAAGACCAGACTTTTCACATTTATCATCTTTTCTTTTTGTCAGTGTATTCCAAATTCGGAATACAGGAAGGTCACGCCTGGTCCCCATCCTCAGTGACTCTGACTCAGCGGGTTTAATGTGGAGCGAAGACTGCAATCCTAACAACTTCTCAGGCAATGCCCCTGCTGCCGCTCCTGGGCTCCACTCTGTTACCACTGCTTTATTCATTAGCTGTGGACTCTACAGTAAAGAGCCCACTTGCTATAATTTCCATTGGGGGCATTTAATATATTAGCCAACGCATGAAAAGTGCTGAAAGCCACTAAGGACGTGTGTGCATATGTGAGTGGGAGTGTGGATCTGTCTCTCATAACCATACAGGCTTATTTATGTATAAGAAACTGAAAATTCTTTTACTGAGAAAAACAGCCAAATTTTCCCATCAAAATAAAGCCAAAAATGCAGACAAATCTGTTTCAAATAATTTAAATAGAAAACGCTGTTGCACTAGAAAAAAATAAATGTGACTTCTTCCTAAAAAAGCAATCAGGAATAGCCCACATCAGATTAACACCAGCGCATCACTTATTTCATTTTTTGTATGCATGCCTATTGTGGTGCATTTGATAGACATTTGTTATGTGAGCATTAATACAGTCTTCCTTTGTTTTTGCTGGTTTTTTAATAATATTTTTTAGAAAAGTTATTCTTAAATTTAACAAAAATATGTTTTCTCCTTTGGCCCAATAATTGTTGTGGTGCTTGTAACAATTTTAATTAACATCAAGGTTGTTAGTTCTTAGTGTAAGACATGTCACTGACAAACTCATAAGTGCAAACTGTGTGATCATATAGTTGGACTGTGGTAACAATTGTTCTAATTCAGGATGAGAAGATGGAAGATGAACCCAGTATATATTCTTATCACTTGTAACTTACCAATTAAGAATAAGAAAGCAGTCAATTTAGAATAGCGTGTAATGAAAAACCAAAAAAAATAAATGCGTTTATAGGTAAATATCTTCCTAACAGTGCCAATGTTATGAATTAGTTTTACCCTAAGGTTGTTTTAAATTTAAAACATTATTACAATTTCTATCATATTTTAAATATTTTCTATAATTTAATTCTGTGTGAAAATAGAACATAAAACCTATTAGCCCAGACTCCACAGTAAAGTGTATTCCACTCTAGCTTTGCTTATTTCTAGCAAATATGATTTTCTTGCTCTTCATATTCATTGAGTACATTTTAGATAGTTTTCAAAATGCTATATTGGAATATTAAATATATTTCTAATCTGATGGCATAAAAGTCCACAATTGAAAGTTTATATCTTCAAAAATAAAATATGTAACTGTTTGGTTTCCAGCAGAGTAATAATGCAGTGATATTTGATAACTGATGTATTTCAGAAGTTCTGGAATTAAGGTTAAATAATTGTGAAACAAATTAATAGAAAGCATAAGCAAATGAAAAAGAGTATGTCAAAATTTTTGAAAGAAAAATTTAAAAATAGAACTAAGTGTGCTAGTCATTGTTTTCTTAGACTTTAGTGCAAATGAGAAAATGACAACTTCTCAAAATAATTTAAAAGGTTAAACATATTTCATGAGTATTCTTGATGGCTTGACCTTTGTTTTTCTTAGTATACTACACAAGACACGAGCAGACTATGCATACCAAACTCCATGCAGCCTTGGTTGCAAAAGATGTGTGATAAACCAGGATAATCTGCACTGTGTGTGATTCACACTAAGCCACATGGTGCCCTCCCACCGTGCACATGGTAATGACTTGTTCTGAGTCACAGTGTGAAATGTTCCTTCACCTCGGTATTTATTTTACTATATTTAATGAAATGGAATGGCAGAGGGTTTTCCCATTCCAATTCGATGAGCTGAGACAGGAAAAAAAGCACCTGAATTTTAAAAATGTGTTGTGTAAAAATTGTACATAAAAAAAGAGAAGTGAACACAGAATTCATATTTGTCCAGCTCATTTTTTTTTCTTAAACTATTTGAATGAAGTGAACAATGATGGTTATTTTGGAGCTAGAGGAGCTCAGATATCACAGCACCTCAGTCTATGGCCTGCAGATCATCATAAATAAAAGAACTGGAGCAATGGGGTCTGATTGGTTCACCTACAGAATTTAATTTCTCCTCCTTGTGGTTTGTGAGGATAAATACTACTAATACTTGAACTAGACATTTGAGATTATTCTGTACAGTTGTAGGTGATGAATATAGTTCACATTGTATAAATGAATCAACAGAGAACTTCAATGGGGTTAATTCAAAATCAAGGAAAAGAATAATGTAACCATATAGCATTTTAATAATATTGCACACAATATTTACTTTGAATGCTTAAGTCAGACAATATTAATACATAATAGCATCTATAAACAGTTGCCCAGTATCAATCAAGACATCTCAACTCAGCAATTTGTGTGAATTTAATTTGAATGGAATCACATAGAATGAAAGATTAGATTTGTCCTGGGGCCAAATAGCATTTGATGAAATGTAAGAAAGGTATATTTTTTTAAAGCATTTTTTAGTTTATTGATTTGAGAAACATCGATTTGTTGTTCCACTTATTTATGCACTCATTGATCAATTCTTGTATGTGTTGTAATCAAACTTGCAACCTTGGCATATTGGGACAATGTGCTAAGCAACTGAGCTACCTGGCTAGGGCAGAAAGGAGCTTTTAAAAGCTAGGCACGGATTACAAACGCAATGAATGTGTGAGCGGGTCACCTTAATTTGGCTGATTTGCATGTCCATGGCAGATGACGAAGTTTCCAAGGCATTGAGTTCTTTTTCTTTCTCAGTAATCCAGATGGACAGGGCCTCAAAATTACTGCCAAAATGATCCCACTTGTTTTTCACCATTTCCATGGTTTTAATACTAAAATTAACCAAATTAAGTAAATAAAATGCAGTATTTTAATAAAGAACAACAATACATTTTTTTCTTTAAATCACCAGGTAAAAAGATAGCAAAGACATTTGTGATCATGTCAAAGTTTAAACTATTAGAACAGGGGGAAAAAACACACACATTTGATCAGATGAGTTGGTCGGTTCTCGTCCTCCTATCTCCTCTGAGAATGAGCATTTAACAAGATACTACACTGTGTTATGAATGGAACTGTGCTTCGAACAAAATATTGTTGGTTCCAAATGCATTGGAATTCACGTATCATCTAGTCGAACTCTACGTGACCAGTAGTTGTCAGGACTCCTTTAAATAAACTGCCCGAATACACTCTGGTGCACGCCGGTTTTTAGCAGTCCTACTTTTGTGGACATGGTTTTCTTGCTCTTAGAGGAGAAACACTGCAGGGATGCTTTCTGCTCAAAGATCTTTATAAAATGCATCTTTATGAATTAAGATAGAGCTTGTAACTTGAATTTCATGCTAACAAGCAGGAACTGTCTTATCATCAGAGTTAAGCCTGTAGTCTATAATCTATAATATATAATTTCAGCTATTCTTAGATGTCTCTATGGTCTTGATTCCAAAAAAATTTAAATCCCTGTACATGAGCACCCTCACTGCTTTTAGAGAAAATGGGCTTTATTTGTAAGAAACTAGTGAACGAAAATTTAACTATAGATTTCCAGTTTGCATTAGCTATGCATATATAACCATGTGATTATGGCTTTCAGTTTAGAAAAAGAGTAAGAAACTTATAGTATATCACTGCGCTGTCTTTTGCTTAAAAAAAAAAAAAGTGAATTTTCCTGTTTACCAAAAGGCACTTGAAGACATCAAAAAAAAATACAATGGCATCATTGATTGTCAAATTAAATAATATTGTAGTCTCAAATGTATACCCTGGATTTGCCTAATGCTCTCATCAGTACAGGTAATCCAATCTATGTGATATTGCAAGTTTCTAAATAAAATAAAGATGCAAATCCATATTCCTCATAAAAGTAGCTTCCTTTCTAATAAACTTTAAGTTTTACCATTTCCATACCTTGATGAATAATACTTAATAGTTAAGGTTCTCAAAGTTTAGAGTCATAATTTCTGTTAAATAAATTATTTTTAAAACTTTAAAATTTAAGCAATGTACAATCTTAATTTCAAGGTGTTAAGAGTATTAAAAACAATTTTTAAAATTCAAAAGCCCTCTTAAAAATTATGTCCTATACCTTAACAATGTATCAACAATTTGCCACTAAATAAACTTTAAAATAGAAATGTTCAGTCATATTGTTTTGAGGAACATTGGCTATATTTTCATAGGTTTATTCCCTTTAAAATTTTTGTGTATATTTTGTACATAACAGAATACTATAGGCCAGCGACTTTCAACCAGTTTGCTGCAAGAATTTTTGAAACATTCAGTACTTATTTTTCACTTAGATTTTCAAATTATAAAATGGCCACAGCCAACACAACAAGATGTTCAGTGTGAATGAATCAAAAGGTACCTATTTTTGTCAGATCAGCAAAAAATATATTTCTGATGTGCTGCAGAATTATAGTCATTAGTAATGTGTGCCATGAGATGGAAAAGTTGAAGATAACCACCGTAGCCTAAACTATTCTCACTTTGTTTTTTAGGTAGACATACATCAAATATTGATAAATAGAACAGCTTTTTGAAGTCAATTTTTGGACACAGAATATCTGTCACTGGAAATGTGAATACTGAGGCACTGTTAACAAGCTGTGTGAGCTTGGAGATGAGGACATTTGGGCTATATCATATGTATTTAGGCTCAGAATCTACACAACCAAAATATCTCTTCTTCCTTCTAACTGGCAGCAGCAAAATAACAGTAAAACAAAATTATTTTCAATATTGGTTCTTTTTTGAGATTCCCTCTCCAATGTATGAAGGCCACCAAATTTAGTAGATATGGCTTTTTCACAAACAGAATCAGTTTACCACGCAAAAGCCACATCCCTTCTATTTTTTGGCTCAGGTCTAGTGTACATGTTGGCTTCTGTGTTGGTGGCACTTATCTTTTGAATTGAGCTGTTTCCTCAAAACATGCTGAACTACACAGACACTTTGAGATGTGAAGGTAATGTTTTGAATACAATATACAGGAAAGACTGTATGAGATTTTCTCTCAGAGAAGAAAGGTTAGGACTTGTCAAGCACATACTCTTCTTCGAGTGTGTCTTCTAATTTTTTGACTTGCTCTTTGATTGACTTGGCCTGCTGTTGAAGCAGCTGCTTATTCTTGGGCCCAAGTGGTATCTCTGAAGCTTCCTTCACAAGAGTCTCAGCCTGAACTGCAATACCTTCTGTTCGTTTAGAAAACTCCTAGAAAAATAGATTATAATTGTTAGGAAAGCATCTTCTATTGAACTCTGCCTTCAAATATATTGCACACAATGTACTGCAGAGCCTTCCACAGGTCAGATGGATTCATACATGTATGAACACTAGCATATAATGTCCTGAAAAATAAAACCGATGTGTTTTCATCACGGCCAGAATAGACTTTGCTAAATTATTTTCATTTTATATACATAACCAGATAGAGGTCTTCACAGTTATCCAACATTCTCACAAAAATGTTTTTTCATTGTTTCCAGGTCCGAGTTAATTGTTTAGAATTCTGAGCTTCATTATAATAACTTATCCACAAATACGTTAGTTTATTACAGGCCAGTTCAGGTGATGATCAATAGTAACTGATTTTTTCAATCATAAAGATGATAAATTTCTAGGGCAATAAATATAAATGTTTGTTTATGTAATTGAAGAATATCCAGAGTATCCTTGTTATTTACTATAATGAAATATTTTGTTAACTAGTTCTCTGAAACCTGATCTTAATACTGTTAAACTTGTTTTCTCTATAACCATATACTACATGATGGAAAGCAGGTAAGTTTTTGAACCAAACTTGGACTAGAATCTTTGATTTTTTCATTACTAGTTTTTGACTTTGGTGAATTACTTTTCAGTCTCTGGCTCTTTAATATAAAACACAGTGATGCTTTTTTTGTAAGGTCATTGTGGGAATTTAATTAGCAACTTCATTCTTAAGTTCCTGGCACTCTGACAAGTACTTATCATGATTTTTTATGGCCTTCGTGTAAAATTGAGGACAAAATAGTTTATGAAGTTCATACAGTGATTTTCAGTAGTACTGAACTACTTTAATTCGAAATGAACATATCTGAGACACTGGTAAACTTTAGCTGTTACCTGAATTTTGTCAGGTAACTATATCAAATGATGAACTAAAAAATGTAAACTAAGAGATAATCTTGAGTGAAAAGATTAACTAGTATCTCATTTCTTCTCATGTAAGAAGATTTCACAGGAAGTTTAAATTTTGATCACAAACAATCCTCTAATAAGTAGGCAATATAGAAATCCAACGTAATAATTTTTTTAAGAGAAGTCCCCTGTAATTTAAGAGAATAAAAATGAGTGCGTACACCTTTCTTATAGTATAGGGATTTCCAGTATCCTAAAATATGGTAACGGTATTTGCTAACGTCATAGCTTTCAATTCTGAGCTGATGAGCACCCACTATTGCTATCTGTGAGCTTACAGTCGCTGCAGATTCAGTTGTGAAGACAGAATTCATAGCATAGTCTTGTAGAATCCCATGAATGGAATCAGAAGTATAAAATAGTACTTTTTCCCCTGAGTGCTTCCCAGAACCAAGGAAAAACCACGGAGAAGACAGTGTTTGAAATTGCTTATATACATTCATCTAAAAGCCTTGTGCGAGCTGTAAATGGGGCAAGCACAGCACGAAGAAATCCGAAGAACAGAATGGTGTTGATCAAGACCAGTTTAAACAAAAGCAGGATAACATCGCAAGGCTTTATATCTACACGCTGCGGAGACCATGTGCGTGGCGGCAGGATGCCACCGGAAGCGATGGACGCCCGCATCAGAAAGGCCTGGGGCTGAAAACAGCCTCTGTCCTTGGCTAGTTGTGTGACCCTGAGACACAAAACTCTCTGAATATTCCCTAGTCATCAGCAAAGCCTTGTTGGGAGGACTAAACATGACGTTGCCATGCCGTGAACACCCTCCCACGCACTGGCAGGCAGAAAGCACCCAAGCCCCTTGGCACAGCCCCTCCAGGGCTACAGCTGGAATAAAGGCTATGTTAACAATGACAAGGGAGCAAAGAAACAGAACAATTATTCCAGCTTACAAGTGCTTGTGCAGCCGCAAGTGGAAACAATTAGTAGCCCGGTTTTATAAAGAAATATAGTAGCTAAGGGTCTGGGCTCTGGACTCAGACCTCTTGGGTTTGAATCCAAATCTCACCAGTTAGCAATCCTAAAACCTTGGATAAATTCATTAGCAACTATGTACCTTATATTTCCTCCTCTATACAACGGGATTAACAATAGTACCTATTTTTTAGAATTTTTGGGGTGAAATTAAAGATGATAAACATCAAGGGATTAGACCAGTATATAGTATATAGTCAATAAATGTTAGTTGATATTATTAAATCAGCCCCAAAGTATGCAAGATCGTTGGCTAAGGAAAGTCTTAATGCTAAGCCTGAAAGGTTACCTTTGCTGCATTTGTAGCTGACAAACAGAGTCAAAGGAATTACAGCCACAGGGCGTCAGAAACCCTGCATGGAACTTGGGTGGAACTCCCGTGTGATAATTAACCCAGTAATTATAACTGAACTTATTAAAAATGCCTGATGGACTTTAAATATAAAATAGTTAACATTAAAAATAATGTTCTACTTAAACAGCTGATGAGAATCATACAGAGCCAAAAGATTTCACAGCCTTGTAAAACTTCAGATTCCTCAGTGAGTTAGTAACAAGAGAAACAATAGAAAAGTTAACAGTACGAAACACAGAAGAGCCTTTCACAGGTAGGAAAACAGAAGCATAAGGATGTGCTTCCTAAAGGCTATAAAAGGACAGATAAAAGAGTCTTCTTTCTTATACATTGGCTGACACATTTTAATATTAATTCACGCTTTTTATAAACCCAAAACACAATAGCAGGAACCAAAATAACCTGTACAGGTCTCTAAATGTTTTGTGCAAATCTGTTGGTCTGCACCGAGTGTCCAAGGCCTTTAGCTCACCATAAACGACTACTGCATGCTCTCTCGGAAGTCCCCCTGGAGACTCCAACTCATTCTGTCAAAAACAGAGTTGGTCATCTTTCCCCACTATAGTTACTCTTTCAAGTTCCCTTCTCACTCCCATTGCCTCTGTAGACTCTGAACCCCTGGGTGTCATCTTCTTCTTCTTCTCTCTCTGTCTCTTGCATCTGTCCCCACTGCCATCCCCTTTACCCTCATCCATGGCCACTTTAATGAACACCTGCAATATTTTTCTGATTTGTTCCCATGATTCCAGCCTTTCACCCTTTCAATTTTCTACACCTGCTTGAAAACTCACCTCCCCAAAGTACAGCTCTGATCACAAGACTCTCTTTCTTAGAAGCCTTTAAGCACTCTGGAGAAGCTTTGCTTTACAACAGTACTTCGTTTTTCTGCTTCACAACATAGAATCCCATATCTAACACTTTTATACTCTATGTGATTTCTCATTCTAGGAATAATCATTATCTACTCCAAATTCTGTTTTTCTATGTCTTAATCTGCTCTTCAAGATTCAGGTAAAAATATCACCATCTTTAGGAAAAAAAAAAATTGAAATGCATTCATCTGTTAGGGAACTTTAATGAAAAGTTTCTTTCCGTTCTTGATGTTTAACTCTTATTTATGTTTTCATTTCCCAGAGAAACTTGGCCAGTGTATTTAAGAGTGGATGATTGAGAAATCATAACTATTGATTAAATGTATAATTATAATAATTAATAGTAAGAGGGAGGAGAAACATAGTTTTTCTTCTGAACCAGCACCAGGGGACTCTGTCTTACTGATGATATACCTTTGTTTGTTCCAGTTCTGAAGATAAACTTTCCAGACTGCTAAAACTCAGAAAGCGCTCATGGCTGGAACCTGTTTGAAAAAGGTATCTGACCACGGTCTCTTTATTGGTTTCAAATCGCTCCCATTTTCTTAATGTGACCTGAATTTGGAAAGAATAAACGGCATATCATGTTACAAATTAGCAAAGTATGTCACAAAACCGTGTTCACATTTCCCCTGTTTGTTTGGCTGTCAGCTGGTTAAGTCTGCTCAACACGTACACCCGGTAAGGACGAGCTTAAGGGCTTCTACAGGAATTTCCCTTTGGAGTCTCCGCTCACCTACAGAAAGAGTATGTTGGACTAGGACTCTAAGTTTTCTACCAGCTGTAACATCCTATGAAGCTAAGGATGGCATTTAAAATGTAGATAAGGGACAAAAGAAAAGAAAGCTTCCCATATTGTGTAGAAAGGAAAGGAAGGAAACAAGGAAAGGAGAAAGGAAGGGAAAGGAAAGGAAAGGAAAGGAGAGGAGAGGGGAGGGGAAGGGAGGGGAGGGGAGGGGAGGGGAGGGGAGGGGAGGGGAGGGGAGGGGAGGGAAGGGAAGGAGAGAGGAAAGGAAAGGAAAGGAAAGGAAAGGAAAGGAAAGGAAAGGAAAGGAAAGGAAGGGAAGGGAAAGGAAAGGAAAGGAAAGGAAAGGAAAGGAAAGGAAAGGAAAGGAAAGGAAAGGAAAGGAAAGGAAAGGAAAGGAAAGGAAAGGAGAGGGGAAAGGAAAGGAAAGGAAAGGAAAAGAAAGGAAAGGAAAGGAAAGGAGAGAGGAAAGGAAAGGAAAGGAAAGGAAAGGAAAGGAAAGGAAAGGAAAGGAGAGAGGAAAGGAAAGGAAAGGAAAGGAAAGGAGAGAGGAAAGGAAAGGAAAGGAAAGGAAAGGAAAGGAAAGGAGAGAGGAAAGGAAAGGAAAGGAAAGGAAAGGGAAGGGAAGGGAAGGGAAGGGAAGGGAAGGGAAGAGAAGAGAAAAAAAATGAAAGGGAGAGAGGAGAGAGGGAAGAAAGGGGTGTGGGCAGTGAGCAGGTGGCAAAATTCAAAACCTTTATTTCAGGTAATGTGTTGAGATGACAATAAAGTCTAACAGTGTGGCTCCTGACCTAGGAAAAGTGAAATAATTCGTTGTCAACTTCTGGGTTCAGACTAGCGCGAATTAAAACCCAGCCTTTATTATTGATCACTGCTCTGTGAGTTAGTCAAGTCCTCAAACTCTTTCTTTTCCAAGCCTTCACTCTTGCAAAACGTGCTCATTACGGCGCCCGTCTCAGAAGGCCGATGTGGGGCTTAAGGGAGAGAACTCCCGTGGGAGCACCGTCGGCAGAAGCACGTTCTCCCAGTAGCAGGAGAGACAAGCCGTGAATGCGGGTAAGCACAGCGCCCGGCTTCGGGTCTCCCACCTGGATGCGGCGTTCCTGCTTCTCCCGGCTGCGCTCCAGGCCGGCCAGGGTGCTCTCCAGCTTCCGCAGCTCCTCCTGGACCTGGCCGGGCAGCCCGCCTTCTCCGGGCTGAGCCTGCGTCATCTGCTGCCGCACGTCCCTCTTCTTTGCAGAAATCTTCTTTGTCTTTTGCTGGAAGCATTTGGTCAACAGGTGGGACTAAGCGTTACTCTCCGAGCAGGACCGTGGACGCCCACGCTTTCGGAGAGTTGCGAAACGCCCGTCCCCACGCAGCGTGGGCCCCAACTATTTTAGCGTTAACGTGAACAGTCACAACGGCAATGAGGACTGCGCGTTAGTCAGACATGGACATTCTTTATAAATAGCTTATGCTGTGAGTGGTAAACAACATAATTAATTTGGTCTTGGTGTTTTCACTGTATGCAAATTAAGACATTTAGCATTTTGCGCAAAACTCCAGGAGGAATTTCGCAAAACTATTCATTCGACACTAGTCTCCTAAAATAATTATTTTCTGCTTAAACACACAAAGTCTTAACTCTATTTTTAAAAAGCATTTATGCTCTAAAACAGCAGTCCGCAGCCTTTTAGGCAGCAGGGACCTGTTTTGTGGAAAATGGGGGGGGGGGGGGAGCTCAGGTGAGCTTCACTGGCCGTCCTGTTCCTAACAGGCCACAGCTGGGAGTTTGGGGACCCCTGCTCCCAAAAGTGCTATTAAGAAATTTCATTCCTGGGCATATGTAGAATGATTAATCTGCTGAGCTACCTGGGGAAAGTCATGTTTTAAGATAAATTTTCTACTGAATTATAATGTGCAAACACAATGATATGCAAATCTCAAGCATACAGCTCATGAATTTTCACAAACACACACTTGATCCAAGAAATGTGAAGTCTTAAAATATAATGTAAGTATCTACAGTCTAATATTTCTCTGACTTAAAGTAAATCGAAACCCAAACACAAATTTTATTATAACTGAGAACAATATAATATCAAGGATTGACTTTTTTGTATCTTTTTATGATTATTAGTTATGTCTATAAAGCCTAGAAGCTGCCATTTTATGTATACTTTTAGTGTAACTCCCATTTTTATGTGTATTATTATACTTATAATTAGCTATCATTTGCTATATATTTAGCTAGAATTTTGTCATTAAAATATTTTATTTGAATTACACTTTCACTTATATTGAGTCTGACAAGAGAAGATGATTAAAATTGCTTATTTTCAACATATGTACCAGAATTTTTTAACTTTCAGTTCTAATCCTATACAAGCATACTCTGTGAAAGGTCTGGCACTTTATGTAAGTAATAATTTCCCAAACTAAGATGAATTCAAAATTGTAAATTGAAAAATGAGATTTTAACATAATGACAAAAGAATATTTATCTCAAATATGAAGCAATTATCTTTCTGCTTCCAGTCTCTGTAATAAAAGGAACAATTTGAAAGTTTTATGAAGGTTCTCATAGCTAAATAAACTTTCCTTTCATGACTTTCCTTGACCTTTTTGATACCATCAGATCACTCAGGCTGAGAATTTATCTTGCAGGATCTTTGAAATATTTAATATTTAACAGAGAGAGCAGAAGTGCTAAGTTCTTTTAACCATTCAGCGGGGTCCCTTCCAGCACTGCCCACTCCCTTTCCTTTGCCCACACCCAGTAGATATACTATTCCTCTCTGTAGTCTGTTAGTCATCAACTAATCAACATTGCATAAATGCATAGGGTAAAGAGACATTCTACCTGGTGATGAAGAAGCAACTGCTGTGCTTCAAATAGGTTTTCCGTGTCCAAGATCTTCTCAGCTTCCTCCTGGACTTCTTTAGAACCAGAAATTAACTCTTCAAGGGAACTCTTGACTATTTCTTTGTACTGGACACAGTCCCCAATATTACTTAACATCTTTTCAACCTAGTTTTTTTTTATGAAAAAAAAAATTGTAAATCAAATGCTCAAATAATCTTAATATTTTCAAAGAATATGTGTAAAGTCTTTCTCATCAATTTGAAATACACAGATCCTCAGTCTTATTCTTTCAAATGTTGTAAGGCTTTTTAAGTCACTATTCAACTGCATAGTCACTATGGGAGCTGCAAGCCTCATATGATATGGTGCCTTTTTCTAAACCCTCTCCCCACAGATCTGGCGAGCTAGTGCCATATCTGAAACTCCACCAGCCTGGCTAACACTGTTTGACTCATGTGGAGATTCCCAGAGACTCCGCCCCACCCAACTAATGGGCCCACCCAAGCTGCTTTTTCATATGAATGGTTGGTCTTGGCTCATGCTTCACAACTTCCTAAATCTACTCAAACAAGCAATAGCTGGACTCAGCCCCAGGCCCAGCACTAGCAGCAGCCAGCCTAGATACACAGCTTGGCTTTGCCTGGGGATTTCCAAGCCCAGCACAAGTAGCAGCCATCTCAGACTGCTCTACAGCTTATGCAGGGTGGCCCCAGGCAGAACACAGGTGAGGGCTGACCTTGGCCTGGACAACCTGGGATATGCCAGAGCCTGCACACCCAGTGGACAACTACAGATCATGTTGGAGCACCACCACCCCACCCCTGCACAGCTGATCCGCTATGGAGGGCAGAGGTTGGTGGTCAGTGGTCACAGCCAGTCCTTGAAGTTGACTGGTCTGGATAAATCACTCCCATTGATCTGCCAACAGCAACTAAGGCTCAACTATAAGAGGAGTGTGTACTCAGCTCACACCAAGGGTGCACCTTGAGTACCCAGCTTGGGTGATAAGGGAGGCTGTGCCACTAGACCCTATATGACACCTACTACATTAGGCCAAGCTACCTAGACATGGAGTCAAAGCAGCTCTCCCTAATACATAAAAATAAACACAGGAAGGCTGCCAAAATGAGGAGACAAAGAAACATTATCTAAATGAAAGAACAGATCAAAGCTCCAGAAAAAGAGTTAAATGAAATGAACGTAAGTGATCTATCAGATGCAGAGTTCAAAACACTGGTTATAAGGATGTTCAAGGAACTTAGTGAGGACCCCAACAGTGGAAAAAAGATCCAATCAGAAATCAGGGATAAACTAATTAAAATAAAGAACAATTTACAGGGAAACAACAGTAAAGTGGGTGAAACCAAGAATCAAATCAGTGATTTAGAACATAAGAAACCAAAAAATAATCAATCAGAACAACAAGAAGAAAAAAGAATCCAAGAAAATGAGGATAATGTAAGCAGCTTCTGGGACAACTTCAAGAGGTCCAACATTCTCATTATTGGAGTGCCAGAAGCAGAAAAGAAAGAGCAAGATATTGGAAATCTACTTAAAAAAATAAGAAAACTGCTCTAATTTGGTGAAGGAAACAGACATGGAAGTCCAGGAAGCACAGAGAGTCCCAAACAAGATGGATGCAAAGAGGCCCATTCCAAGACACATCATAATTAAAATTCCAAAGGTTAAAGATAAAATCTTAAAAGCAGTCAGAGAAAAAGTTAGTTATGAACAGGGGCATTCCCATAAGACTGTCAGTTGATTTCTCAAAAGAAACTTTGTAGGCTAGAAGGGACTGGCAAGAAATATTCAAAGTCATGAAAAGCAGGGACCTACGGCCAAGATTGCTTTCTCCAGCAAAGCTATCATTTAGAATCCAGGGGCAGATAAAGAGCTTCCCAAACAAGAAAAAATTAAAGAAGTTCATCATCACCAAATCATTATTATATGAAATGTTAAAGGGACTTATTTAAGAAAAGGAGGAAGATCAAAACTATGAACAGAAAAATGGCAAGAAATACATATCTATCAACAATTGAATCTAAAAAACAAACTAAGCAAACAAGAACAGAGACAGAATCATGGATACAGAGAACATTTTGATGGCTGACAGGTGGGAGGGGTGTGTGGGAGAATGGATGAAGAGGTGAGGGGACTAAGAAGTACAAACAAGTAGTTACAGAATAGCCATGGGGATGTACAGTATAGGAAATCGAGTAGCCAAAGAACTTATACACATGATCCATGGACATGAACAACGGTGGGGGGATTGCCTGAGGGAGTGGGGGGAAAAGGGATAAATCAGGACCACTGTAATATCATAATCAATAAAATATAATTTAAATAAATAAATAAAGATTACAAGAACCTACTCAACCCTAAAATTAAATAGGGTAATATAATTGTATATATTGACCCCTAGATCCTTTTAATTCTAAATATTTTTTAAAATACAATTATTAAAAAATATAATTATTTTTTTTAAAAGTCTGTTGTAAGAAAGTTAAGTTTATCCTATTTAAAGTAAGGGAAAAAGTTGAATAGAGGCAAAAGAACTAAAAGAGAATATGTTGAAAATGCACTTCCAATATTTATACATAAAACATCAATATAATTTCTAATTTGGGGGTTCTTTAGTGGATTCTTTTCTCACCATTTTCCTCAGTTTTCAGCTTTGTCTTTGCCTAATTTCTGTTTCCTCTATGTTAGTTTATTAGCATCTTTTGTTTTCAAAGTCTGTCCCTCACCATCTTCACTAAGATAATCATGTTAACATTGTATCGTTTGTCTTCCACAGAAGTCGTCCAGTGTCTCCTTCTCTTATGCTATATTTTTCTGTGACCCTCGTCTGTTCTGATTCTGTCCCAGGTAACTTGGACAAACAAAACATAAAACAACAACAACACCAACAACAAAAACTCCCCATGAAAACTACACACTCAGTAAATCACAGCTCTACTGAAAGAGGTGACCCTTCATTATATATTGTTAATCCGCAGCCTTTGTTTCTTACATGGGACAATTGCAAACACTTTGTGTTCAACATTACTTTAAATACTAAATAGATTATAATCAAAGGAAGGCCTTTATGTGTCAAATTCATCTTTTTATGCAAATATTTACATGAACAGAATATTCATTTTTCTCTGCTCCTCCCTTTTTTGCTCTAAATGTTTAAGTAACAAAAGGGGCATTAATATAAACTATACAGAAATTTAATACATATGAGTGTGCAAAAAATTCATGTCTGCATTTATTAGAGAGAGATTGTTGGTGCAGGTTCCCGGGACAGTGTCATGGAAGTACTTGAGAGATAAAGCAAATAAACGGCCTTGGTAAAATGTTTGGATGAATAGTAATTTCTAAATTCAAAGGCTGCCAAAGTGATTGTGTGTCTTTAACAGAATATAAATTAATCTTTTGGTATGACTTAAAACCATTTGGTAGATCTTGGATCAAGGATTACCTGCACAAATATTTATTTTTTGTAGTATTAGCCTGACTTTTATTCTTACCTTCTTGGCCAAAGAAAGAGTAGAGAAGAATGAAATCAGGATTTCATTTAAAGTATGGCAGCAGCAACTATCTAAGCTTGATTATTGCTATGAAAGACGGGTCATCTAAGGATCAAAATAGCTTATGTTTCAAAATTTGGTTAATCTTATTGCTGTTTTCAAGTTCTCAAAAATGCCTAACAATACTGTATGCTACATATCAGAATTATCACATAGAACTAAAATCACAAGCAGTTCAGAGTATTTTTGGCTTATGTAAATTCACTTAGAGAGTCTTTGGCAGATGTACACGGGTTAAAAATATAAAAGGCTGACTATCAAACTGTTACATTAGGGACAGCTCTAATTCCAGATCTTCAGAATAAACGAACTTTGTAGTCATATAACTGATCCTTATTTCTTGCAAGTTTACTAATGATTTCAAGAAGTACTGATAGCTATCTATTCAACTATATGTTCTTACATTATCTTCCAGGCACACACCCATTAGACTTGTATGACAACCTGGTCAGTAAAAATATCCTTGCAGAAGATAGAAGGGGCCCTATTAGAAATGAAGTAGATGGGTTTGTATATTCTAGTCTATAAAGGAATATAAACATTGAAATGTACATCAAGAAGTTTAAAATGAGCAGGTCTTGCCTGAAAGAAATTTTACTAGGCTGCAGACTAAACACTGAACATTTTATTATTACTAAGCGTCAATTATGAGCATTTACTCTGTTCTAGGCACCAAATTAAGTGCTTTATATACCTGATTGCACTCAATTCTTAACGTCACCTTTTGGCATATTTTTAGCCCCCTTTTACAGGTAAGAAAAAGAAGGTCCCAGAGATATGAAATGACGAGCTCAAGATTCATAATGTCAAGCTCAAGGTTACATATGAAGTGGGACATCAGAGTTTAACTGTACGTTTGTTTGACTCTCAAGCCTGAGTTCTGAACCTCCATGTTGTACCTTATACTGACTATGAAATGATGCTTTTATTAAGAGTAAAAAATGTATGGATCTGATAAGCTTTGCACTTCAGCTACAGATCATTAATATGAACTACACTATCCAACAGTGACACAGACCATAATTCAAACATTCTAGTCATCTTCCCACTGATAGTCCTATAAATAAGTACCAACTATTCTATTCCAACTGAGATTTCACTATAAACCTGGGAGTTAAACTACAACCGAAAGTGAATGTTATACCTCCGACAACAAAGTTCCAAGAGCCTTGAAGGAACTAGATAAGTTTGCCAGCTCATCTCCCTGCTTCTGGGCTTCTTTCTCAGAAGAAACTTCAATCAGATCTTTAAGCCTGGATTTCAGCCAGATGAGAGTCTCACCTTTTTGGGTAAGATCATTTCTCATCTCCTGGAATGAAAGAACACTCTTAATGAACAAAATACAATTGTGAGCATAACTTTCCAGCAAGAAGGGATTCAACTGAAGAAGGCACACAGGTGGGGGTGGGGATGCCAGACATTCATTCACCAGTGGAGCGCCTGCTTGTTTTACTTTGCTCAGATCTTTCGCAAAGTCTGCAAGTGTGAGAAAGAAGCGTTTCTCCAATGCCAATACCTTATGTGTAAAGTCAGTACTCTCTATACCAAAAAACTTACCTTCAAAATCACATGGCTAGATGTTTCCAGATTCCCTGGATCACCACAAAGACACTTCTAAAAGTCTAACTTTGGGAATTATATTATACGAATATTTCATTACTTAATTTTTTATGAACTGGAAGGAACATGATTCTTTTGAAGAAAAGAAAAAAGAATCCTTTTTTAGCTATCTGATTCTTTTATTGAATTAGTCTACTTGTTGAATATTACTAAAGATAACCCAAAGATTTATTTTAAGTTTATTAACTCATATTTTGTGCCTCGTTTTTGTTAGCTTTTAGCAATCAATGCCCCAGATAGTAAGAGACACAAGGAGGATCACAACTCTCATCCAGGAAGGGAAGGGTTATTGGCCAAGACAATGGCAGAAAGCCTTTGGGGCTTCAGCCCTGGTGGGGCAGGGGACACATGAAGACATGATTCACACAACCTTTCATTCCTACACCTGCTCTGGGTAGCACAAGGGCAGAGTGGTCTCCAACCAACCATACCTTTTGCAACAGAGGGTCATTCAGGGAAAATCATTCCAGCCAGAAAACAGTTGGTTCCAATCTCTTTATTCTACAACCAGTAGTAAATACAGGGTAAGGCAAAAGTAGCTTTACAGTTGTGAGTACCTGATACAGTTAGTAAGCTATTGTAATAATCCTAACCTACCTGTCTTTTTCCATGTGAAAAACTGTAAACCTACTTTTGCCCTGCCCTGTATAGACATCCTTCCATTAGTAAAGCAGATTACTGAGCACCGCTAGTATGTAAGGGGATTATCATTTTAATATAAAAATGACACTTAGAAGATATAAACAGGAAGAAGAAATATTCTCATTAATAGCAACTACGTGACTTGCGTGGGTTCAGAAACCTGAAGGATAAAAAGTTTCCACAATAGCATCCGTCTATGATATTAAGAGCCAAGCTAAGAGGGAGAAGACTCCTGTGTGCCATTCACAGAATGCAAACTGGTTTGGACCCGAGGCTCTGTCAGGCTGTCCCCAAGCTCACAGGGGCTGGTCCAATCCAGGCTGAATGTGACATAGAAAGAATGCTTAGGGACCTTCTCCAAATCCCTCATTTTCTGTGACCTGGATTTTGAATAGCTAAAATGTATTGTATTAAAAACCTAGAGCGGTCTTTTTTTCCGTGACAGTTCTTAATTTCTGCTGTGTTATACACCCACGCGTACAATTTTCCTTGCAGGATTCCCTATTAGCTAAAGGTGCATTAAAAGTGCCACTGAGCATGACTAAATCTCAAAGCCAACAATGATCTGAGAGAGAAAAAACAAAAAAACAAAAAACCCTAGAGTTCTCACAGTAACATGAAGAGACTGATTTTCAAGTTAATTTTCAGGAGCTTAAAGGTAAAAAAGGCATCGGTTAGATTGTCTTTCTTTCTTTTTTTTTTTTTTTTTTTTTAAATTAATGGAAATTATCTGGTAACAAGAAATGTCCCAGAACTTACCTCTACAGCCCGTTTAACCTCTGCATGGTTAGCAGTATTGATGGCCTCATTCTTAATCCCCTTCAACTGTGTCTCCTTGGCAGAGATCCAAGATGAGCATTCAGAAATTCTGAAATTATACAGATGTTATTTTAGTAAAGGAAGAACATATCAGGATGGTTAGAATACATCTTTGATTTTGAATTCATTCATGGAAACTTAACAGTCAAGTGATTGGCAAACTGAATAACCAATTTTCTGGAAACTGTTCCTTAAAGGAACATGAAGCTCAGGGCTCGCGTGGCCACCTCTGTGTCTAGTCACTTAGGGAGGAGAAAAAGCAGAGCAGGCAGAGCTCATCTGAGAAAAAACATGTATCTGTCCCAGGGTCTGGGCACCTGGGAGCAAAGATGGTACCACTTGAGGTCTGGCCTCACATGTCCCCAGCAGAAAGCAACATAACCCTAAAGAGTCAGAATTCCTCCCTTGGGGAGATGGGGCAATCCAAGAGAGCGAGATGAATCAATTCTGCCTCAAAGAGATCATCTCTGAGTCATTTAAAAATAAAGTGCTTCACTGTTTATGACTGAAACCCATTCTTTTTATTGAATGAAGCATTTTTATAGAAGAACATGGGAACATCATACAATCTGATTTTCTTTATTGCATACCATGAAACATATGTCATTCATTTCTTGTTTTGTAATAAGCTTTGAATGGATAGCATTAAGACAGATTTCGTCCTTGTCTGGAAAGAGTTCCGAGACTACCTGCTGCTGTAGTCCTTCCACTTGTCTGGATCTTCCACGAGCCGTGCATAGGTGCTGTCCACGGCAGCTCTGAGCTCTCTCAGGGTCGCGTGACAGGCTTCGGGTGTGTTCCTTACTGGGTCCCGGACTGGGAGTTTCAGACACAGTTCTTCAATGAGCTGCAACCTTTTCTCACAGAGATGATGAGGACCTTTGTCACTGAAGAAAATCTAATGAGCAATAAACATTTGTATAATCCTGGTGAGAAGCCATAGAACACTTTTATTTCCATAGAAAAAGCAAAGGAAGATTCCATTTAGACCATCAATGTAATTAAGCTATTTATTTCCAGACCCAAACCAAAGTATCCGTTATACCCTTCAAGGGGCAACGCAATGTGACATTTCATGACGGCACACGTGTGTGACCTACCCTGTGTTCTTTAATGATCTTTTCACTGCCTTCCTGGGGCACCAGCTTGGTCTCCCGGTCCAGCTCAGTTCTGCATTCTTCTACGGAGGCCAAGAATCTATTCTTCTCCACAGCAATCTTCAAATGAAGCAAATGATATGGGACTTCTCCTTGAAGATCCTACATTCCACAGGAAGATTCAGAAACATAGGGCACCATTACTAGGGATGTACATTTCTAATTAAAGTGACAGAAATCATAGAATATTCCCTTGAGGGCCAATAGGTATCATCAGTACTGTCTGCACCCAGCCTCTGAGCTTTGTCCTTTTCTGAGCACTGGGACCACAGCGAATCCTTTCATCCTACCTTGGATAGGCTGTGATGATTCTCTTTCCTTTCTACAATGGCCCGTACAGCACTAATGTTCTTATATTTAAGATGAGACCATGAAGGCTTAGGGGTAAGTAGAAGTAGGCAGATTTGAATCTAGATTTAAATTCCACACAGATGCTATTCCTTCTCCCCAGCATGCATCCCTTTTAATTTGGCCAACACCCCTGTGACGTAGGAAGGACAGATAGTACACCCACTACACGAAGGGGAAAAGCAAGGAAATCTTACTAGGTTTAGTTATTGGAAGAGAGATTGTTTCACGTTCACCCCCATTCCCAGATCTTCTTCTTGAGGTCCTAGCTTAGAACTGATCACTTGATTCACTTGTTTTTAGTTTCCAAGTGGCCCTTCTCTCTCCTTCAAAGTTTTCCTAAATATATCACTTATACTTTTCTGGACCTATTATATATTAAACTTCTATTATTTGTGACTAATAATCTCCCCTACCAGACTCTAAATTCTTTGAGGAAAAGGATTATGTTTAGTTCATCACTGAAGCCCTAACCAAAAAGTGTTTTTATTTATATTGTTAGATCATAACAATCTAACCCAGATGATAAAACCCTTGAGAACAGCAAATGTGTTACGTATAAATTATGTGAGGTAAGATTTTGGTAATACACCCAACATTACTCAGATGCGAAGAGTTCACTAAATGTTGCTGAATAATTATGCCAGCTCAAAAAAAAAAAAAAAAAATCAGAAAAGAGAAAGCATATTTTTAAGGAATATGATTATACATGGCTGTTCCTAAAAAATAGGAATAGCAAAATTCTATCATTTTCCCCATGTTCCATTCAAGTTCATATTTTTAATGGGCAAAGGAGCCCTCGTGGCCTACTTCCCTGGATTTCTGACTTTCTCGTCCAGCTGGACCTCCGCACCCTCATGTTCTCTCCCATCACCAGAACCCGCGTTCCCGTTCGGTCCCAACTCACCTTCCACTGTTTGTGCAGCTTCCTCACAGCTTCCTGCAGGCCCTGCTGCTCCTGCTCGGGCAGGATGTCGGTGAGCTCGTCGCAAGCTTTCAGGAAGGCATTGAGCACCCGCTGATCCAGCTGGCTGTAGAACTCCTGACACGGGGACGGAGCAGGCAGGGAAGAGCACAGGCCGGATGAAAGGCGGCATCAGACACTATACACACCTCCACACGGGCCTCTTGGCCAGCTGCTGCCCTCTTCAAATATTCTGAGCAACGACTATTTTTTTAATCCCCAGGGATAAACTGTAATCATCTAGAGTTATGACTCAGAAGCCACCATATCTAGAATTTTTAAATTTCTTAGGGAAAAAGAATATTCGCCATTTTCAAATTTGGTAGAATATTCTGGAAGGCCCATGGGAGACCCTAACACCTTGATTCCTTGATGATAGAGATAAACTCACAGTGTGTTTCTTCAGGAGGTCCTCCGGGTTCCCCTTTTCCTCCAGGCCCTCCTGTGCCATTCGGAGCACCTTCTCCAGCTCGGCTCGAGACTCCTCAAACTTCTTCATCAGGCGGCTGTTGGTTTCCGCATGCTTCTTCCAATCTGCAGTTTTCTTTACCATGGTCTTGATTTATAAAAACAACAATCATGGGATGCTTTCCCATTGTTTTAAAGTATCATTTTGTTAAGGAAGAACACTTGCAAAGACTACATTTCATTATAATGCAGATCATCAGCCCCCTTTAATATGAACACATATTACTATTAGAGAAAGGAGGAGTGAAAGTTTGGTTTCCGAAACCCATCAGGAACCACGACGGTTCTGCGTCTTTGTACTTTCCCTCGTCCACGTGTCTCGCTCAGGGAGAGAACTCACCTGAAAGGCGACAAGAACATCCGCGATCTGTCTCTGTAGCTTCGTCTGATCAAAATGCTTCAGCACATTGCTCACGGCCACGAACTTCTGAACGCCTTGACTGCCTTTCTCAACTTGTGCCATGGTTTTCTTACAGCTTTCCTGACAAGCTAGCAGTTCCTACGAGGGAAGAAAACCCAAACAATAGTATTTAAAAGGGTGAGAAAGAGAAAGAAAGAGAGTAACCATTAAAAATTAAAAGGATAGCATTACAGAGCAGTTAGGCTTTTAACCAGTATTTATTGCTGGTTAAAAAGCACAGAGAGGTTTTTTTTGTTTTGTTTTGTTTTGTTTTTTCCAGAATTTTAAGCAATCACTGAAGTCAAGGCTTTCTATTTAAAGCATTTAAATGTGACATTGAGTTTTCTAGGGTTTTTTATTGTTGTTCTATTACAGTTGCCCCAATTTTCCCCCATTGCTCTCCCCTGCGCTGCCCCCACCCCCCACTCCCACAGTCAATCCCCACCCTGATATCCATGTCCGTGGTAGTTTTTGAGATTTTTTTAATACTTCATGCCCATCTTGTTAACATTAAGAGAATGACAGCACATCAGAATTGTTATCTGTCTGGTGCCTGCCTTCCTCCAACCAATAGGCTCACGGTTTGCTGAGCGAACAATGACATCAATCTACAGAGCTGGTTTTAATCTGCCTAAATCAATTTAACACCAATGCATGTGATTATACTTTACTGAGTCAGATGCAGAAGAGTATATATTATTTGTGTAGAATAGACACCCTTTGAATTCCTAAGGTTTACAAGCTATCAGTCTCATTGATGAAATGGTGGACCCGAGATCGTTACCACAAAGGCAGCAGGCCAATGCCCTCGGGAGGACTCAGGACTGTCACACATTTGCAGGACAAGAAGCAATGTTCACATAGGCCCTTCCTCCTCTCTTTGTACCCTGGCACCATAGTGATTTCTGCAGCTGCCATCATGGAACTAATCCAGCTCAGCCCAAGGAAGACAGTCAGTTTTTGACTTGCAACCATACCATTTGCATTTTAACATCTTCAATTGCTTTGGAAAAACATTTCACATGGCTCACTTGGATACAAATATTAAGAGCAGAATTTCTGTTTTACTTTGGCAAAACAGAATAAGGACATACTTTTTCCTTTGGAAGATTTAGGAGGTAAAAGAGTAACATAGAAAGATATTAAATATTATCATTAAACACTAAATATTTTCATTGTGGAAGGATTCTTTTGTGGCAGTTTATAGCAATGTGGGAATGTAAGAAGTGGCACTCTGACTCAAAATGAAAAATAATCTTTATTCAATATGATGAGAATCCATTAGAATAGGGTCTGGTGGTATAATCATTATCTCTTTATAATCAATAAAAATAATAATTGCTATTAATTACAGAGTATATATTATATGCTAGACAGATTATAGAATATCTAATGTAATTTCCACAACAAACTCTCAACTCAGGTAATTTAAGGTGAGGAAATAAAAGCTAACCCAGGCTCTGTAATTTGTGGTATCAGACCTAAGATCTGAATACCTGTCAGATTCATTCCAGACACTCCCTTTCTCCTAAGTGACGCTGCCTCCTTTCCATGAACCTATGTCCATTAATACAGTGGCAAACCTTTTGTTCATTAATTTCACCCTCCTCTGATGGGTCGGTTCATTTATAATAAACCAACACAATAAGTCAATTAACCACAACACTCAGAAGGAGGCCAACCGACTTACTAAAAAATGAGACAAATAAAAATGATTATCACTCCAAACACATTTCCAGAATTTTATGTTTGTGTATATGGACCTGGTCCCAGAGGCAAAGATAAGATCCATATCACAGATTATAAATACTGTATAGGAATGGAATGTAATTATTTCATATAATACATACCTAAATATATAAAACATAAGTTATCTAGAACATCTTTTAATATATAATTTTTATTTTATCTGTAGTGACAGGGCTTTTACCTTTGGAAAAGATGTATTTTTGTTTTGAGTTGGCAGTACTATTCTAGAAAAAGGCTTCTTGTCCTCACGGGATTGCTATCACTTTAAGCACTACCTCAGTCTTCTTACGCATACTTTAAAATAACTGCATCTCCTGAATGGGACTTTTTCTTACCTGATGTTTTTGTTTAAAAAGAGCACTTGATTGTGCCTTGTGCTCCAGAACAGTTATAATTTCATTGATTTTCCCAAGTGAGTCATAAAAGCACGTCATCTGCTTCTCTAATTCCTCCAACGGCACTGACAGCTGTTGAGACTCATAAAGGAGTGGGGAGCACCGCTCTTTGACCTTTAAAAATACAAAAACAAAAAGTCCATTAACCGCCATTAAGTGTCACAAGCTCAGGGCACTGCTCATAGCTCTCAGGGACCTTTTTGTTAGTGATATGGTCGGTATGTGCTTACAGATCTCCAAAGACATTTATTTAATGATATCTCCTATGTATTGTTAAACTTGTACATATAAAACAATATTACTATACCATTGAGATAAATAAATGCCAGAGTTTTCTCATGAAAATGCATCTCAATAGTCCATCTCAATAGCACTTTCCCACCTCAAAGATGTTGTCAGTGAACCAGGCGGCATCAAATTGCTCTTCCTAAACTGTGTGACCCACCTTCACGTCAGCCTCGACATCGGAAGTAAGACAGTCACGGATTACATTATCTGGACTCATCTGTGCCTGCCAGCTTAATTTTCGAGAATTCTGCTGCTCGAACTCTTTAAGTCCAGACGTGTTTACAAACTTGACTCCTTCTCCCCAGAAAGGCCTGGGCTTTCCTCCCTCCCCTGAGCTCCGTTCTTGGCTCCTTCCTGCCTGTCGACACCCTACTCATCCCAAATGCTCTTGTCACGTACCAATATATTCACGAAGGTTCCCATGTTAGAGGACATCTCCCTAGGCTGAACTGGCCCAGCCCTATGTCTTTTTTTGTAATTTTTTTAACTTTATAAGCCTGTATTAGTATTTTTTTTTATGATGGGGGTGGGGGGGCCTCAGCTCCTGGAGACTGAGAGAGCTACAGTGTCTTGTCACCTTTATATTGGAATCCAGGACCTACGATTCTCCAAGAACTTCCTGTCCCCACTCATTTAACTTAGACTTGGTTCAAAAGTATTATAAAAACGTGTGGGAACCAAACAAAGGACATTACAGACTTATTAGTAGGTCATTCCTGTATTTATTTTTTTCTTAAATTATAAATACCATCATGCTCTCATGTTCTTGGACACATTACCTGAAGGAAAAGGCATGAAAAGAATGCTACCGGTCCACTGTCATAGGGAGGTGCTAAAATCATTCTGAACAAAATGTGGGAATCTGCTCTCACGTACGAAAATCCGTGTGCCGTATAAACCTTCCCGGGATGCAACAGAAAACCTACCGAGACGCGACATCTGAAGCAGCGGTTAAGACAGAATAATGCCTAAGAGGTGTGCACAGGTGCAATGTGCCCTCTCAGAGGGCGCCCTAAATCCCTGAGCCTGGTGCAGGTGAAGATGTGTGAGCCCAAGCTGCTGGGCGGTTATCAAATAGATTGTGTTGACTTGAATCGAACCCAATCTTTAAAATTCTCATAACTTAAATGTTAAAATAACAGGTATCAAAAATTAACATTCTAATATATACCGGTTCGACAAATTAAGTTTTCTTTTTGTCATGACCGCAGTTCTTCCGATATTCACCTATCTCGGCTATTTGCTTTTTTTCTTAGTTCTCTATGGCTGATTTCACATCGGTTAGTTGCTTTTGACTTTTTCTCTCCAAGTTAACAGGTATTTTACCAGGAATTAGTGCCTTAATCTAAGTGGACTTTGCAAACAATACAGTCTTCATAAAATTCAATGTTAGATACATAAAAGTATCCCAGTGGAACTTCCTAAGGCCTTAAGAAAAATGCCTCAATAGAATAAAAGAGACTTATGGCTAATGCTTGATATTCATTGACTTCCCTGCACAGAAGTGGCTAAATGTAAATATTTTAAGTCTATGGGAGCTCCGTGAGATGAAGAGAGCAGAATTCCCCCTGCTCTGTGGCAATGCAAGCAGCAAATAGCATAAGTACTCTTAGAGTAAAGGTACATCAAATACATCACATAAATTATCCAAAAAAGAGCATTTTGGAATTCTTACTCACTTAAATATCTGATCTCCTCTCCCCCCCACTCCTCTATTTCTCCCCTTTTTGTTTCATCACTTTTAACTGGTCCCCTGTCCCCCTTGAAGAAGCTTATCTTTCTATTAAAATACAGTTACAAATACTTCTAAATTAACAGAATAGTTGCTAGCAGCCCCAACATTCCATTTTAAAAACTCATGACATAGTTACTAGATGACAAAGTTACTAAACCAAAATCACACTAAGAAACAAAAAGCATGATTTGTTAACAAGCAATGACTTGCCCGTGGGTGACAGCATCATTAATGCTTTTTAATGTTGTGGCCCCCCCCCCAGGGTGTCCTGCATTAAAGTATTTTCTCACCTTGGTTAGTTGCTCTTTGAGCCCCGACATGGCTGCAAACATTTCATTAGCTTCTTCTTGGGAGCTCTCTTTAGCAATGAGGTTCGCTGTCTTTGTGATTATCTTGTATTGAGCATCCATCACAGGTATCCTCTGCTCAATATCCTGCACGTATCATTGAAACAGCTAAATTAGCATATGGTACATTTCCTTTTAACTTCAGCACACTACAGAAAGCTAGGCGAAAGTCGATATGCATTGCGTAAAATTCTATACTTATAATAAACGTTTGGAGATTCCAGTTACTGCTTTCCTTCATTATTAATATGTTATATGGTGGTAATGTCATATATATAAATAAAAGATTTTTATTAAAAAAGGGTAAGTAGAAATCCTTAATTTAACATAAATATATGCTGACGTGATCTTCACACTTTGAACATACTGTAAGTGTTAATGTAGTATATAAACATTATATCAAGTAAATGCATGTTAACAATTTAGGGCAATGCCTCTGAATTCAAAATTAAATTTATTTTCTAAAAAAGAAACACGTTGTCACTGCAGAAAATCTGTTAACCAGAAATGAATTAGGATAAATAAAACTTAAATTAAAGTTTCACACAGTAATAACCAGAGCCAACACTCATCACTAACTACATCATTAATGCTTTTTTCCTATGTGTGTTTACACCCATTTTTAATTTTTACAAAAAGAAAAGGATGGTACCATTTTTTGCTTTTCTCATTTAATAATATATTGGGAAAGTTTTTCATGTCATTAAATATTATTTCACTACTTCACTTGGAGAGCCGCAAGGTATTTAAAATACTTAATCAGTGCAATCCATTTAGTAAATCCTTTACTGTGGGAGACATTTATGTAGAGGTATTATCTACAGACTCTTGTTTTCTTCCAGTGCTTTATAATTTGCTTGTAAAAAAAAATCTCCAAATTAAAAAATATTTTGAAGTTGCTTTATGGTCAAAACATATCTTTAAAAATTCAAATAGATATTTTATTTGACGACAATTTAAAAAGTTTTATTGAAGTTCAAATCAGGACACACACACATATCCAAGGAGACATGGAAAAAGCTCTGCAGTGATTTGAATAACTTCACTGATCTTAGTTTTCACAACAGAATAGGTTTTTAACTTTATGGTCCAGAAAGTCCCCTCACCTCCAGTTCTTGAATTAATAACTTGACGTTAATAAAAGAGACTTCTACGGGTTCAGAAAGTTTCCTGTGGGCTTCAGCTGCAAAATCAGACAGGGAAGTAATACAGTCTGTGTATTCCTTCTTCATTCTGTTCATCTCATCAGCTCGAGCATACTGTTAAGAAAAACGGGGGCAGGGGGGCAACTCTGAAAATCATTATGCCAAGACTCTGGAAGCCTGTAACCTCCACTTCTATAAGCTCTCTGCAACTGTTACACTGAAAGAAAGACTCTAATTCCTGGTTCTTATTTTAGATGCACTTGAAGTCCAATTACCATGAAAGGAAGAAGGAACTAGCATAGAAGTGAAGAATTATGATTTGAAACATGAGTCATTCCATATATGTAGGCCCCATATGGCCATATAATCCTTAATCCAACTACACATTTCTCTTATGTTCCTCCATTATTAAGGGGAAAGAATAAAGGACCAAAATATAAATATAACAGTTCTAAACACATCTGGACCCTGCTTTAAAAAGCGCCTGTTATAATAATAAGAGAGTCTTTAAACAGACTGTTCATCACAACATTTATAACACATGCATGTTTTAAGCATATATAAATTGAGAAGACATACTTGCTTGACCTCCATAAACAACTCCCTCCATCGCCCATTTAGCAATAATAATTGCTGTTTAAGGTCACGGGAAACCACCTCATCGCATGTTTCAATCAGAAAATTGCCGGCATCGTTCATGGCAGTGTGTTGCTGTATCCAATGAGGCAAATTTCGAAAAAAATCCTGAACAGCAAACAAAGCATACTATTGTAAATCATAAAGCAAGTTTAATAAAGAATATGATAATGACCAACCTAAAAGAAATATCTTTGAAAAGCTGCGCAAAATTTTAAGGTAAATCCTAACTCTCAAAATGCTAAATTTTTTAAAATTTCAGAAGTAGAAACGCTGAATGTATTCTCATAAGAATAGCTACCCTGTATCTTTTGCTGAAGACAAAACATGACCATTTTCTGTCATTCCTATTTTACAGATGAAAAATTGAATTTCCGTGAGCATAAAGGACTTGTACATTGTCTTTAGGTGTGCATAAGTACTGGGGCCAGAGTCATCTCAAAGAGGTTCTATTTTAGGAAAATATACAGCCTCTTCAAAAGAATTGTAAACAAATGTTGACTTGTTGCTTCTGATCTTCAAATCAGAATAGAGAACACCATCCAGATAATTACTAATCATGGAAATAAGCCAACAGAGGAAATTTTTAAAAAATTAAATATCTGGGTCAGGAACACAATACAATGACATCCTCCCTTATTTGTTTAAGGCTACCCGGTTGGCAATGAAGCAGGAGCAGTTTTCACCTGATTTCAAGTTAGGTGCATGTGTACAAGTGTTTACATACATACACTTCAGTGACAGCAGGGATAACAAGAGACAGTTCAAAATCCATTTCATAAGCTACATGTGGGAGTTCTTCCTCCAGAAATAGATGAGAACAATTTTGTTCCTGGCAGTTATGTTTCCTTGGATAAAATGAACACATATGACATCTACAAGGCACTGTGGTCTAATCACAAAATCTGTACAGCTATCTCGTTTTTGACACCATCAGCTACACAAGAATATTTAACCTAAGTGAAATCGAAAATGGTAAGACAGTTAAAAATTATACATCTACTTCTATAACACAATAATAAGTGAACCAATCTTGGATAGCAACCGGTAATTTTAATGTATGTACGGTATTTCTTATTGGAGTCTGGCATTTTAATACCTTTTACATATAAATTGATTTTCTGTGAGAAATGTCAGGTTCCCATTAATAAGTATATACAGGGGTCAGCAAAAGCAGGTTTAAATTACCCACCATCATTACCTAAGAGATTAGTCATTAAGTAAGGATATGAAATAATAACAATAATAAGACAAATAATACAATAATAAATAAATAATGGAAGAATAAACTCGTGTTTCATATATTCACAACTGTAAACCTACTTTTACCCACCCCGTATATATAGAAATTAGTCCATTTCATGTTATTTTTTAATGTAAGTGACATTAAAACAGTAACTTTTGCACACGCACATATACACCTGTAAGTGGAAGTGGAAAAATCACTCGGAGAATGAGGCCCTTGACTGAGGGTTAAAAAAACCCAGAGACAAGAATGCAGTGACCCAGTATGTGTAACTGGTGTGTGCCATCACACAGTTTCGATGTTATGTTTAGTCAAAGCTGTTTTCATCTTAAATTAGGAAATCCACAGGGCGGTGCCCTGGACCTGCCCTGAGTACAAGACCTTGTGAGTACAGCGCCCTCTGCTGCCCATTTGGGTTTAGCAGTCCCTCCATCAGTAACTGCTCGTCTGAACGCAAAATCAAACGCTGAACTGATCAGACAGGGAACTGTTCTAATACAACTTTTATAAAGTGGTGTATTTCTTGGTATAACATAATTCACTAACCTGAAAGCGCCACTTTTCAGGCAAAGTCAGGATTCTTGAGTCAAAGTTGTAAGTATGTAACGCTCCCTAGAGAACTATGCTGTAAAAATCTCTCGTTTTTAAATTTCCATGTCTCTTTTCCTCTTGTAAGAAGCACCCTCACCTTTTTGGCATGTTCTGATTGATTTAGCATTTTTTCAGCATCCTCTAGCCAGGCCTGCAGACCAGCCACCGTGCTGCCATATCGATCCCAGTTAGAGATGACTTCCTCCAGCATGCTCCGCACGCTCCGGACTTCCACGGAGAGGTTCCTCCACTGGGCAGTGGTGTCATTCATGAATTTCATCACATTCTCGGCTTCTTCCACTGACACAGACAACACAAATTGCATCTTATTTTATAGTTTAAATCCACCATGTCTTTTTTCTAGAGTCTATGACACCAGTGTGCATTTATAATTCTTTAGATTAAAAATCTAACAAGTGCAATGTTAGAATTTCACTCAGTTACTGCTGAGAATATGTTATCTCTTATTCACAGGTATTCATAGAAAATTCCTGATAAATGGGATACAATAAATGATGTATGTATTTGTTCGCATTTTATATACACGCAAACAGATGGACACACACACACACACACACACACACACACATATATATAGTAGTAATCACAAAAGCTATAGTTCATTTCCAGTTAATATGACAGACATTTACAAATTGAAACAAGCATATTTTACAACTTAGGTCTTTGCACAAACTTAAGTTTTCATTTTTCATTTAGTTTATTAAATATTAAAGTTAGTCCATTTTTTTGCTTTTAATCTTCAGAATTGAAAATAGGTTGGAAAATTGCAATTGAGAAAATGAATCTTATTTTGCCCTCTCTCAGAAAATCACACACACAAACACACACATACACACACACAAGGAGTATGATTATGCAGGCTAGGCATGACACAAAGTCAGTGGGACTGAATCCAATCCGTGCTCTCCAGGCCAATGGTATGTACGGTCACACAGAGAAAGAAAAATGATTTGGTCATTCAGAGATTTGTAGGTTCTAAATTTTACTGTATTCAACACTGAAACAAATTCTGTCATGAGTTTTACCTGAACCATCAGCTTTGACGTACATCTCAGCTGTCTGTTTCAAGATCTGGTATGTTACTTCATATTGTTCAAAGAACTTGCTGTTCTCTATGAAAGTCTAGAAAAGTGATAATTAGAGAATGGCAGATACTGGCTTAGGCAGAAATGCCAAAGTTGACTCTCTTCAGTATGCAAATATGCTACCCAAATTTACCAACCCCGCTCTTCCTAAAAATATCAAATCAATTCAACTGCCATAAATAATTTAATTATTCTGAGAATATAAATTATTTCCACACTTTGAATTCTAACTCATGCCTAGATTGAGAAAATACTCTATTTCTTCTCTACCCAAGGGTTTGTTTTTAGAAGTTTCTCCAGAGAACCTGTGGCTAACATTTAGAAAGCACAAAATTTAGAAGAACATTATCAAGTATCCCACTGGGTTTTAGCAGTGAAATTCTGTTGTTCTTTGAATAGTAATTCTGGTGAATGATGGGTCTAAGAAAATTCAGATTATAAATAACTGGCACATTGCACACTTTCCTTAAAATAAGAAGTATAAAAATGTTTACAAGTAGGAAAAGATTCAATAATTACACATTCCTCCTATATCTGTGGTCTCCAATTTCTATTTCTTAATCTAAAAATTACAGATAAGATATGCCTATATTAGTATGTAAATTACATATGTAACAGAGTCATTATCAGCAAATGGATATTATAAAATTAAGAGTACACAAGAAATCCTTAGGTAAGTTTTATTATAGTTAATTCCAACAAATATGAAAAAAATTCCTGTTTCAAAGATTATTCTTACTTCTCTAAAGTAGAAAATTTATGTAATTATAGGTAACAGCATAACAGCAAAAGTTCTTTAATTTCTTTTAATAGCATAACTGTTCTTATGATCCACTCACTAAAATGTTTGGTAAGTGTCAGTATAAAGTGCAAAATTAGCCTTCAGAAACCAGCTGAAGTCCTCAGTAGCAGGTTGATGAACGCTTCACCTGGAGATGCAAAAAACTTGCGTGCAGAGACGAACCACTTACATAGCAATTTCACAGACACCCCTTGAATTTATTATAAACATTTATTACAGTTCAACATAACATTTAAAAATTCCATATATAATACATTTCATATCATTTTATATGTATAAAGCACTTACTTATATATTCACTATTCTTCAGGGAAGGAGTTAAGAGAGACAGTGGCAAATTTCTTGGAATGTGGGGTTCCATCATGAATACTAATAGGCATCATTATTTTTGTGTTTTTTGTGTGAGAATAAAGTAAGGCTCTATTGGTGGGTTAGTTCATTATTTAGCCTTATGTGCTACTCTTTTAACCTCTCCCCGCTCCCCAACTGGAGAATGAGTAATTTACTGTAATTTAAATTTTGAGTAACTTAACCAAACAAGCAAGTCATGATTTGCTTAAAAATCAAAAATTATACCTAATGTTCAAGACACTGTAAGAAATTGAAAGGTAAATATATCTGGCAAAATGTTTAAAATAGTCTTTAGTTTTGGCACAAATTTCAAGAAGCTAATGGTAAAATAATTGTTCCAATGTCCAAGAAGTGGGGAATTGTGTCTCTACTGGACAGAAAGACTCAATTATGCTTTTGCTAGAGTAGTTTACAAATAAATTAAAAATGGAGAGAAAAGTTTATTTCTAGTTTTATTTTTGATATAAGGGTAGAAAGGAGATTTTTAAGAACATTATAAATACTGTAAAGTTTCATTAAAGTACACTTGAGTTTTCCCATGAGGAACCTAAACAATTAATTTTTTTAAATGACACTTTGTGGTATTTAGTTTTATTTTTATTTTTAATAATTTTTTGTTTATTTTTAGAGAGAGGGGAAAGGAGAAAGAGAGGGAGAGAAACATCACTGTGTGGTTGCCTCTCACTTGCACCCCCAACTGGGAACCTGACATGCAACCTAGTCATGTGCCCTGACTGGGAATCGAAGCAGTGACACTTGGTTCGTGGGCTGACGTTCATTCCACTGAGCCACAGCAGCCAGGGCTGTGGTATTTAATTTTAATTGTTTCATTAATTTGGCTCTTTTTTCCTGAATATTGAGTAAATCCATTTAGTAACATGAATTATTTTGTTTATTAGAACCACTTTAGCGGGAAGACCGCTAAATCTCCTTTTTACTGTGAGCTCTCTAGACATAGTCTCTCAGAAGAATGCAAAAGTAAACACAAATGTGTGTTTAAAATAATAGTGACAGGATTAATTTACTTCTTTCAAAATAAGGTTTACATTTGGATATCAAGTTCAACAAATAAGCTATGTTAGTCATTAGTCATTTTAAAAATCTCAGATACCTCTCTATTCCAGTCAATTCAAAGTCTTGGTGGAAAAGACTATTTCCACTCTCACAAGATAAATACAGATATAATAAATAAAGAGCTCATGTACTTCACTAAAGGGAACTAAACCAGATTATTTAAGATTTCAAAAATCAACTCTGAGGAGTAGTTTCATCAGAATTACCTATGCCCATTAATAAAACAATTACAAACAATAAAATAAAGGTTGATATTACATTTGTTGCATCCACAGAGTCCACAATTCCAAGAGCTCTTCTTTGATTTTTATGTGAAAGAATGAAATGTTGTTCTATTTCTTCCATAATAAAATTGAAGGATGTGTTATCCAACATAGTCATATCAAGAACAATTCTGACAGTAAGAACCAAACCAATCATCTTCTGATTTCCATTAAAGTATGTAATCACTTATCATTAGCATGTGGCCTAAATTAATCAACGAGCATTGGTGAAGTATTTTCCAAGAACCTCTTAAGTACTTGTCAGCTATAAACCCAAGTACCTTATACAAGAAGAGAAAGCAGATTCTCTAATTTTCTAAACCTTAAAAAATATATATCTTTTTATTTAGATGAGTAGGATTGAATGGAGTCAGTTTCTGCTTTGTTTGTTCATTTATTTTGTTCTTTAGATTCTACACGTAAGTGAAATCACATGGTATTGCTCTTTCTCTATCTGACTTATTTCAGTTAACAAAATACCCTTTAGATCCATCCATGCTAATGCAAATGAGTTCATTCTTTTTCATGGCTGAGTAATATTCCATTGTATATATGCACCACAACCTTTTTATTTACTTTTCTATTAATGGGTACTTGGGTTGTTTCCATATCTCAGCTATTGTAAATAATACTGCAAGGAACACATATGCAGAATCTAAAGAATGAAATAAACAAAACAAAACAAAAACAGACTCATAGAAAGTGATGGTTTCCAGAAGCAAGTAGGCTGGAAGCCTGGGTGAAAAAGGTGAGGGAGTAAGAAGTCCAAATTGGTAGTTACAGAACAGACATGGGGAAGTAGAGCTCAGCATAGGGAACAGAGTCAGCAGTATTGTAATAACTGTGTGTGGTGCCAGGTGGGTGCTTGAAATATCGGGGGGGGGGGAAGGGTGCACTCTGTAAAGTATGTGATTTTCTGACCACTACGCTGGACACCTGAAACTAATATAAAATAATATTGAATGCCAAAAGTAATTGAAGAATAGAATTTTTTAAAAGAGTGAATTGAGAATTCAGACTAAGGCAAAGATAATTATGGAAATTTTACATCCTGAATATTACTTTGGTTATTAAATGATGTGGCAGCATATGGCTCATTATAATAAATTTTTTTAAGAACCAAGAAAAGAATTGCATTTAAAAACTTGACATATAATTTTATTTGCAAGTCTTCACACTCTTTGAAATAGTCTGTTTTAAAGATTGCGATCTTCCCACAAACTCCAAAAGGATGAGAGACAATCTGTGGGGTGTGAGGTAGGAAGGAAAGTGCTATGTGACAGTCTTTGTTCCTTAGAAAATTCTTGTTGTTCTATTATTTTTAAATTTGTATGTGCTCTACTAGTATCATTATTATTATTAGAAATTTGGGAAAGAATAGGTCTTCTAGAATTTATATATTTTATAAAGTCACATGGGTAGTAAGTGGCTCAGCCACGATTCAACACATTTCTATGCAACCAGTGGCTAAGCTTCCATGATGTCCCCCACTTAACCTCACCTGCCCCAAACTCATGCTGCCTAGTACAGAAATAAGAGGAAGTATCAGGCTACTGTATGAAAGTGTAAAACATGGTCAGTATGGACCAACCTTAAATGGAACTAATATTAATGTGCGTTACAATCCTTAAGTTCTCTAAGCTGCAAGAGATCATTTCAATAATTTGGTCTTTTAGGATAAAAAAATATTTTTTTTTCACAGCTAGTTTTGTTACACAGTGAAGCTCAGTATTCAAACACAAGGGCTTTTGAGTTGGAAAGAGGTGAATTCAAATACGAGCTCCGCTCCTTTACCAACTGTCAGCGGGAGCACGCGCGTTGAGCGAGCTGTCTTATTTCCTCCATAGGAAATGCCCTGCCCGTAGGGTCACCATTGAGAGGGGGGACGACATGAGCAAAACACTTGGCACATGACAAATTACCTTCAAAAATCATCCAAACTCTTTAAAAATACCATAAAACCCTTTTTGGAAAAGAAGTATGAATGATAAACAGGTATCTTCCCGGAGGAGATAAGAATATTGGTGCATGTTCATTGAAACTTGTTGTTTGCAGAGTAAGAAGCAATTTCGCAAATAACTTTGACTTAGGGAACAATTTTAAATGAGCAGCTTGGTGAACTTCTCTTTATTTATGCAGTAGGCAGAAAGTACTGCTTTAAAAAAATATCATTAGTAACAATTCTCCACTCACAAATCCTTTATTTGAAAAGCTCAAAGAGAATTACTAACATCACTGTGTTGGAATATTAACCTGGTGCAACATTCCATTAGGCATTTCAATCTGATTGGCCGTCCTTAAATAGAACAAAGATGGCTCCTGAGTAATCACCCACTGAGCTCGGAGGGTATCATTTGATACGGCTAAACCCAAAAATATAAATGCATATCTATAATATTTAGAAGTCCAGTGTGGTTTCTTAAACTTAAAAAATTAAAAATGAATAAGGAAACATATAACACATTTCACATTATCTTTGACAATTATTTCTGTGACAAGTGGATTAAATCCAGAGAAAGAGTTTACTACACACCTGCTAAACTTCTTATTCCCTCAAATGCATGTTGTTCATTTATCACTTAGAAAATAAAATTAAAATGTAGCAAAATGTATTATGTTTCTGGAATACTTCTTCAGTAAAGACATGGTTTCAACAAGTATCGTTCACATCAATTATAGTCATTGTGACTAGTCAGGTTAAAAATGGGCCTGTATTTTCAATTGATCAATTTATCATTTAGAATTTGTGATTAAACATAAATGGAACAATATAGAACTGAGATATTCTATTAACATTCATCTTGTGAGAAAATGTGTATTGCTAATAAATTTGGGGGGTCATGTTTAACTAAGAGAAATAAGGTGCCTTTAATAATTATAATCCTCTAACTTCATATAAATGGAATCTACTAGTTATAGAACAATCTAATTCCTTGCTTAATACAGGGATACTGTTCTATGCAGATATAGGGTTATCTTTACTGATAGCCCAAAATATGAGATAATCTTTAAAAATCAAACTGGTACAGATATTTATAGACAAAATTTTACTTTTCTTGGGTGCACACAAGAAGCAAAATGCTCAGGAATAGTCATAAAAAAGACATGCGGGATCTAATCTAAAAAATTAGTTTCGAATAACTGAGAACTGTCCTCAAATATCGGATTTTAGAGACATGAAAGTAATCTTTAAGTATTTTCACTGTTTCAATGGTTACCTCAGAATCAAAGTCATGGGTATGCAATGCAAAACTTTTCTTTTTTTAAGCAGTAAAGTCCGTGACAACGGTTCAATATGATTAATGCAGCAAAAGCTTTTAGATTTCTGAAGACTGTGGGTGTATATTTCAGATTGTTGTGAACAGCTCAGAAACTTATACTGAACCCATTTAACACCCTGGTACCTTTCATGGTTAAGTTCATGATTAAATTAACAGTGTCAAATAAACTGGTAGGTATTCAGTGCTAAATCCATGGGTCCTTTGATTTTTCCATCAAAACACCAGGGAGACTTACAATGTAGTTTTGCAGAAGCAGCTCCACCGACTCTCTCCTCCCATACTTGATGATCCAAGACTTCAGCTTTGACTCTGCAAGAACCAGCAGTGAGAGCAGACGGTACTTTAATTCTAGAAATTCCATTTTCATTAAGTGTAGTTCTGACGTGGAGGACACAAAATGAAACCTAGAAATAAAACACCGAGAATTCATGGAATGTAACTCATAGTAACAGAACGGTGCTTACTTAATCTGTTACAGTCAGTGTTAAATATAGTGCAGGCAAAAGGTCTTCTAAACTCTGGCTGGTCAATCACTGTTTGGAGATCTGATTTCTTTCTTGGGTCTGGGGTTAAAGGCAAATCATGACTGACTGTAGTCTTTGATTTAGTTCTTTCTCTTGCCAGCACATCGCTCGTCTGTTTCTTTTATAAACTGTTCTTGCAATATTACATAATGTTCCTCACAGAACTGAATAAAAATACAGCCTCTGAAAAAAAACATTTCTGTCATTTCCAGGCTCTGAAGATAATCAGGTTTACTCTTTTCAATTAATAACATGTTAAATGTTGGCATTCTTAAGCATATGTTACGGAAGCCCAATTTTATTGTACCAAATGTAAGCATTTCTGTAAAATAAATAAATAAATAAATTCATTAAAAAGAAAAGAAATGGAAAGAGCATTCACTGAGCATTTTAAAGAGCACCTCAGTGAAGACATTCTCTTACCTCTCAGCCATGTCCTCTAATTGATCGGGTGGAACTGGGATCCCGTTGACAGACCTGGTCCGGTAGATTTCATGGAAGGCTCTTCTGTGGGCATCTGTGTTTTGAAGCAGATCCTAAGATACAGTTTTTAAAAAAAAAAATTAAAAATGAGGCAACATGTTCACAGGAGGCTTAGAAGCATAATTTTCAGCCTGTACCGATGAGTCAACATATTCAACAATTTGCTGCTGCTGCCACATCCACATGCAAGCGGGGTGCCTATCAGAGGCTTTTCCCTCGTCCAGGAGCCCGGTGCCTGCCTGTAAGGCCCGGGCTACAGCTGCCTCTAGTAATGATGGCATCTTTAAACACACATGCCCCTCGCACAGCAATGCATTCACACATTTTAAAGGTACATGGTCCAAAGGAAAATGTGATGATTGCCATAAACAATGATTTGGTGGTGTTTCTTTCCTTCCTTCAATTTTATATATATATATATTTTTTTTTAAAGCTTAAAACTAAAGTATAACTGATTTAACCCTTTAATGGTAAAAAATGAGACTTGTTATTTTATTTTGAATGCATGCAAGTTATCATAAAGTGGTATCTGCTTGCCATCAAAAGTAAGTCAATTATATTACAATATGTTATGAAAATACTCTAATGGTTAGAAGATGTCAAATAAACACAGGAAGTTTCCCATAGATATCATGTGTTATGTTCATAAATATTCTTCGTAGACTGATTAGAACTCCATAATATAACTTTATAATTTGAATATTTATTTAGATTAATTTGAATCTTCCTTGATTTATTTTCTGAGTTTTTCACTGTCAACAGACTTATTTATATAAAGACTTACATGAATTTCACAATTCCTAGTCAATTTCAAAGAAAGACAGAGGTGAAAACTTCATACCCTATTTTCTAGAGCTTGGTTTATTTCTCCACAGAAGAATAAATACTCAACGGTTTGTCACTCACTGAAAAATAAGACACAGAGCTCACCAGAATGATACATTTAAATTAATAGTGTTTCTCTCACACTAGGATTTAGGGGATGAATTGGAGAAAATAGAAGCCAGAAAGAGCCCACAGCCATGAGAAATACTCAATAGAAGGGAAAAACTGAAGGCCATCATGTTCTAAATGAAAATGTTACAGTTATATGTGTTTGTTCATATAAGTGAAATTAATATTTTGTAGGGGAGACATTAATTTTTACATTGTATAAAAAGCCAGGGGCAAATTATGTCTATCTTGATATATGTTGCTATGACTACGTTTTGACCTGCTTTGAATCTGGAGGTCACTGCACAGATACTCACAAGTCACTCTTGCCAGATACAGCAACACATGCAACCAGGCTGATCAAGAGGACAGTCTTCTGTCCTAGAGCAGAAGACTGTCCTAGAGCAGCTATTAACTCAGTATTTTATTCACTATTTACCCCTTTCAATAATCCAGACACATTTCTATGGCGGATTATCTTGGCTGAGATCCCCGTAAGTGACTTCAGGGCAAGCTGGGAACCAACACCACACCCAGCTCTGATATATTGTATGTGACCATATGTTAATGTACGGATGGGCGTTTGTGGCTAAATTGAAATACCTGAATGTTCAGTTACCTTCTAAGAAGTTTTCCCTATTGTAGTTTTAAGTGTCTCGTTCATTGAAAACATCTTGACAAGATATGGAAAGAAACCAAAACATTTTCAAAAATACGATAAAAAGAACCAGAGCTGGAGGGATGTCACTAGGCCTTCTAAAAGGCCGCCTCACTATAAAACAACCAGATGCTGAGCACAGCATATGACATCAATTCACTGGTGAGTTCACAGGAAGAAAGGGAAATCTCTTAGGTCTACTACTCTCAGTAAAACATGACCCTGAACTGGAGACCTATGAGCAAAAACCAACTGAAAAAGCTGATCATACCAAGCAAATATCTATACCTTTGCTGCAGGAGATTTGTCCTGGAACTTGAATAAGGTGAGAGCACTGAACCTGAGGCTCCTATATTTAGCCAGAACCCTCCAAGGCGCTGATGTGCAAATGCAGATAAAGAAGGAGGGAAGCAGAGGGCCCCAAACACAAGAAACAAGCCATCATGAGTGAGAATCAGTAGACACAACAAAGCTATAGTCTTAGAAGAATCTAAGTAATTTAACACTTCACAACAACAGCTTGTAAGTGTTGAAGGAAACCATCTAGGTAAAGGTTAATTCCTTACATTGATTAAAAGGAGGTCAGGATATTGATTAACTTTCAATTTTGTTTAGGATTTATGGCATAATTTCAAGGGAGATCACACTGTGCAACGAGAGTTTATAACTCTCAAACCAGTAGAGGAAAGACATGGAATAAGAGAAACAAGCAAGCAAACGAACAAACAAAAATTCTTCAATCAAGTTAAAAATAGCAAGAAGGTAGGGAAAAAAGTAGGACAAATAAAAAGCAAGGAGTCAGTTGGTAGAAACAAATTCAATTATATCAATAATTATAAATAAATGTAAATAGAATGTGAGTTCACTAGTCAAAAGGCAGAGATGATCAGATCAGACAAATAAATAAAATAGAAACAAAGAAAATGAATCATCTGCTTCTTACAAGAGATACACCTAAACATTAAGAACATGATAGGTTAAAATTAATAGCATGGAACACACCATGCCAAGCAAATATGAATGAAAGGAAGCTGGTATAAGTATATTAAAATCAGACAATGTAGATTTCATTATGAAAATCATTATGTTATTAATTGCTTAATGATGAAACTTCCAATTTGCTAGAAGATATATTCATTCTGAACTTGAATATATCTAGTAAGCTTCAAAACATATAAAACAAAAAATTGCAGAACTACAGGGAGAAACTGACAAATCCACATGGCCGTGGGAGTGAACAACACACCTCTTCAGGGACAATTGGGACAGCAGGTTAGGGGTGACAGAGGGAACAGGAGGGAAAGGACTGCAGATCTGTGGGCTTCATGGGCCTTTGTAGGAATTTTTGGTGCTTTTTTTAGTAGATGGAAACCAGTGGGAGTTTTGAGCCAAGGGGTGAAATGAACTGAACTGCATTTTAAAAGGATAGCTGTTGTCATTCTACTGAAAATACTCTTTCCTTGATACACAGCCTCCTCTGGCTTTGAAGACAACACAGTGGCTGGATTCCCTCCCTCCTTCTCGCATGCTTTGGCTGGACTGTCTTCTAGTCTTCAATCTCTTTTTTCCTTCTCTTAGATATCCCTAGGATGTTTATTATCTTTTAAATTGTATTGCTTTCCATTGCTATAGTCCCCTTCTACCCCCTCCCCTCAGCAATCACCACACTGTTGTCCACCTCAATATTAGATTTCCTCAGGGCTAAGTTCTTGACCATTTTCTCTTCTCTGTTTATATTTTTTATTTAATTTCTCTAGTCTCAGAGCTGTAAGTGTCCCTCTATATGCCAATGATTCTGAATATTTATCTTCAGACTGTGCCCCTGTTCTGAGCTTCTGTTTCTTTCCTCCTACTGCTCATTCTGTGTCCACTTAGATGTGAAAAAGTCTCAGACCTATTTCATTGCTTCCCCATCTTAATTGATGAAAACTCCATTTTCCAGTTGCTCAGTCCAAAAATCATAATGTCATGTCTGGTTCCCCTTCCTTCACCACCAACAGCTAATGCTGGAAATTCTCTTTGCTCTGACCTCAAAATATATTCAGAAACCTAAGCATTTCTCAACATCTCTACAACTACCAGGCTGGTTATAGTGACTCTTCCTGGATTGTGGGAACTGGTTCATGGGCTCCTACCCTCTATTCTTAACCCCGTCTGTTCCCTCACAGGAGCCAGGGTGATACTGTTAGAAAAGTGATCATGTCATTTCTCTGATGAGAAAGTGGATGCGTAGAGATGGTTAGACATGGACAGAAAAAATCAGCAATTCCAGAAGTGCAACTAAGGAGAGTGAAAAATGCAGAGAAACAATATGGGGCAAAAATGGGGACTTAAATACAGGACAGAAAAGACTGCCCAACATAGAAGAGAATATCTTGAGCAAGTTATGACAATAATCTTGAAAACTTAGTCAGATGGACAAAGTTTTAGAAAATATGAATGAGCAATATTGACCCAATTCAAAATGTGGAAGTCTGGATATTACTAAAAGCCCTTTTAGGAGCTGGGTACACAAGAGAAAAAAACAAACAAACAATGATCTTGCTCCTCATGAAGTTGAGATAACAGTGTAGGAAATAAAGCAATAAATAAGATAAATAATTAAAATAGCCATTAAAATGAAGGGGGAAAGGGACTTGTAATTTCAAAGAGGTGGCCAAGAAAGTGTTGACTAAAAGGTGACCTTTCAATAAAGGCCCAAAGAAGACAAAGAAGCACATAATGGGAATATCAGTGGGAGAATGTTTTAAGTCAAGAGAACATTCCAGAATGATGGCAAGGGCAAAGGCTTTGACGTGGAAATGTGCTTGCTTGATGATGTCATCTTTTCAGTGAGATTTCACTGACTACCCAACTTAAAAATGCAACACCACTCAATACTTCTTGGCCTTTAAGCTTCTAACATTTACTTATTACGTTTAATATTTCTTATCTTCCTCCTCCCACTAGAAGTGAAGTTACATAATTTTGCTTCTGGGTGTATCACAAATGCCTAGAATACTGCTTTGCACATATTAAATATCTGTGGAAAGACTAGAAAGGCAGAGCCAGAGGAGGAAAAAGAAAACCAGGAAACTAGGTGAAGAAAGTCGGTCGGCAGCTGTCCGTCTCGAGAGACGATGGTGTAGCTTCTTAAGTGTCTATCTGCACCGCCAAGAATGGTTGTGCAGTCCGACTCGGGAGTGACACGGTATCTGTCTCCTCCCGTGTTGAATCGACATCTTGCGATGACGCTGGAGTGTCCTCTCCAGTGAAGCTGAAGCTACAGAGCCTGGGCAGGGTGATATGGAGGGTCTGCTGTTGCCCATGCAGCAGACCCCCCCTCTCTTCGCAGCTGAAGGGTCCAAGGGAAAGACGGAGTCAATACAGCTTGGCTTCAGGTGCGCCGCAGGAGTTGCCGGTGTTGACTACAACATCAAACCGCCTTAGGGACTCCGGCTCCGGATTTTCTGTCGGGGTTTACTCCCTTAGCCTTTCCCCTGAAGAGGTATGCCGCAAGGCAGCGGAGGTTTTTTGGAATCAGAGTTTTCCTTCTCTGATGTGCCCTGACTGGAAGATCGAACCAGCGATCTGTAGAATATAGATAAGAATAATAAGCAGCTTGCCTCCATCACAAGGCTGTGGCTCAGCTTAATGTGAGGTAATGGTCTGAAAGTGCTTTGTAATGTGGAAAAGTGTTATCCAAAGGTAAGGGGCTATTATCTTTATGATGATACAGACTTAAGTATGTCAAGGATAAAGGGATGACTATGTAAAACGACTCTGACAGGGGAGGTAAGATGAGGCCTGAGAATTGGCCATTGGGTGAGGACCAAGGAGGGCCCTCTTTGAGATGAACAGCATTGTTAGGGAAAACTTGGTTGGAACTCGCTCAGAGAAGAACTGGGGCAAGAGTCTTCTGAAACCAAAATGAAAGCCTAGACAACTCTTACCAAGACTTCTGCTGTTGTAAAAGGAAACAGAGAAATGGACAGTGGTTAGGGGGAACATATAGTTATAAGAAAGAGACCTTTTTAAGATGAGAGAAATAGCAGCAAGTTTTATGTGGGTAGGAAATAGCCAGCAAAGAGAGAGGAAAAATAAGGAAGGCAAAAACTACAGGCACTGTCCTTTGCGGGAGAGAGGGAGGATGGGGTGGTGCCCGTCCGGCGAGGCTGGCCTTCGCTCAGAGCACAGATGGTTCATCCATAGTAACAGAAGTGAAGTCAGAGTATGTGAGCACAGATGCGCGTGGGTGGGGTGCTGTGTTCGTGGGAGCTTGCGGAAATTCTTTTTTGATTGCTTCTATTTTCCCAGAGAAATAGGAAGCCCTGTCATCAGTCAAGGGTAAGGATGGGGGAGGAGGTGTAAAAGGCTTGAGCAGACAAGGTATGAAATAGCCGCCCTAGAAATGGAGAGGGAATGGAGTTGGGAAATGCCTTTGGAGCGCCAGGCGGCATTAAGGACCCACTTGGGTTAGTCATCGTGCCTAGGAGTGCATTTTTCTCCAGCCACAGTCAGCTGCCTCTGAGTGGGCAGGAACTAGGCAGAGAGTTGGCTTTCACCAGGGTTGTGCTTCCCCAGGAGAGTGGGACAAAGTGAGACCTGGACAAGGTGATTAGGGTGTGCCCAGGGGAAGGGGGATTTGAATGACTGGACATTGAATTTAAACAGAGAAGAAAGAGAACTAACTGATGGCGTGAGAGGAGGCGAGGCAGTAAAATGGCAGATGAATGGATTATAAAGACTAGGGATTGGGACCACTTGGTGAGACAGTGAGATGCTTGAGAAGGAGATTGGGGGGGTGGGTTCGGTTACTGGTTATGATGGGGTCCAGTCTGTGCTTATGCAAAGTGGCTCAGGTAGGATGTGGGGCAGGATCACTCAGAGAGAGGAGGTCGGGAAACTGAGAGGCCAGGGTAGGGAAAGAGCATCTAGCGGTTACTGAAGTTATTAAAAATACTGGCTTGTGTTGTCATCCAGGAAATAAAATCTTCAAGAAAGGAAGAAAAGGGATCCAGGTAGGGCTGATAACTGCAGTATAGATGGTTAGAATCCGATGGCTATTCTCATGATTCCTGAAGACCGAAACCTTACTTTGTCAAAGAAATACTACTAATAAAAACTAATAAGTTTAGTCACTCGACATGTATAACATGCAATGGTTTTGTGGGCACATTTTAAGCTTAGTACTTAAAAACACCTGAATTATCAACTATGTGACTTTGGGCAAGGAGCATAACTTTTCTCTGCCTGAAGTTTACTTATCTGTAACGTGAGAAGAATACCTATTTCGTATCCTGAATGTCAAGTGCTTAGCCAAATGAAGTACTCAGGACTGAAACATGGCTAACTTCTCAAGTACAATTTGCTATGATTATTGTTACTTTTCTAGATAACAGAGCACGCGGGAATCTGAACAACAGAAAAGAGAATAGAGGTGTACTTGTTTTACAGAGTGTGTTTCTAGAAACATATAAGTTAATTTTTAAAGAATAATTTAAAATATTGGTAGAAAGTTAGAGAACTTTTTGAAAAAATATATTTAAAAATTTATCTGAATTCCATTTTCAAAAACTGCTTATGAATTAAGTAATAAGAGATTGTAATGAGATATATTAAAAAATGTGAATAGATAAAATCAAGAATTGTAGATCTTGATAGCATATTTAAGATTTCATGGCATGAGCGTTAATTACTTTTCAATTAGGATGTGAAGATAACATTTCCAGCCATTCTTGCTCATATACTGATGAATCCTATGTTGTGCTTTTATCAATTTATTACATTTTCAAGTGAGCCCAATATATTAGAACAGAGTAATTATGTAAAATTGATGGGCTAATTTTTCTGCTAGTGAGAAAATCTATCCTTTTAGTGATCTTAATCACAATCCACATTTCTCAGATCCCCAAAGCTTAGCTTATTATAGGCACCTAATAAATATACCGCATTTTTTGCTCCAAAAGTGGGGCGGGGGGAAATATCTGTGCATCTTATGGAGCAAATACTGCATCATAGACCATGATGTGTATTACCTGACCTGTCAGCGGCAGCAACAGCTGTTAGAAGAGGAAGCGGTGGGCCCATGTGAAACCCCTGGGGACACTTAAATGTCCCACTTTAGTGCTGAGTCTCAGGGCATCTGGTCACCGTGAAGATAGCGAAGAAAGTGATATCAGTGATTGTGAGCAACTGAGCTTCATAGACTCTGACACTAGAGATGATGAGTTCTTGGGGTTCCCAGAAAACCAGAAGAGTACTTGAACCTTAAAAGTCTCTCCTTGTTTGTTAATGACAGTGATGATGGTTCTTAATACCGCTGTTGACTGCTGTTCACTTTACATGGTTGAAATATTATTCTGTTATATTTTATTAACTATTTTAGTACACCATTTGGTTCAGAATATTTTTTTCTTGTTTTCCTTCTCTAAACCTAGGTGCATCTTATGGTCAGGTGCATCTTATGGTCAGGTGCATCTTATAGGGCAAAAAAGTACAGTATTCTGAATGAGTGAGAATTGATCTTAAAATTGACAATTTCACTTTTTATGACTCTATGACTTTAGGTACCTGTGCCTCGACCTAGTACAAGTTCCTCCTACCTCAGTAAAAAGATCATTCTGGAGATTTGTCTTGAACCTCATCTTAGCCCTACCTGCCTCTGCTCACTTCCCATTGTGTCCTCACTCCATTCCCCCTCTTTCAGTCTAGTCCTTTCTGGTTTACAGTCTCAGACAACCATTCTCTCTGACTCCTACCCATCTTGTTCTCCCCATTCCACTTCTTTTCTGGTTTTTATGGTTGTTTACTGCACTGGGACAGAGACATGCTTCTGGCTCCCAATCGGTGGCTGGTACAGGTCTCGGTCTCGCCAAGGAGCCAGAAGAATCAGGAAGAGCCTTGAATCATATAATCACAGAGACACACTAACAGCATTGCCACCCGGGTTAAATCCATCCCTATCAGGGCTGACGCTGCTTAGGGGGTACCCTGAATCAATATTTCTGCTAAATCTCATGACCTAGTGAAAGCACAGTTAATATTGCTGGACATTTTCTCTTTGGTGGAGCATTTCAATCAGATGTAAGTCTGTTAGATAAACAACAAACACTCTGTTTCTCAAACCCCTAAATTGGAGGCACCTTCACCAATCTCCCTGGGGCCAAAAACTGGCACACAGTAGGCTCTCAGTGCACGCTGGCTAAACTGCCACATCTAACTCACAACCGATATGCATCTTACATTTGATTAAAACCCTAAGGTGACTTCTTTTGCATGCAATATTCACATTGGCTAAGCATTGTTTTGTTACATGATTTACATGAAGAAAAATTTTTGAATTGTACTCAAGGTGACCTGCTAATTAGTTACAGTGGTATTGTTTGTGCAACCCTGCTTTTTAGCATTTCCTCCTATTTTTAATATACTGGGAATCTCCACATGGACATGGCCCAGGCTCTTGTATGCTTCTGTGCAACCTGAGCCTGGCCCAGACCCAGGAAAATTCTCATGACTTGAGCTCTTATCCTGCAGCTTCAGATAATGCAAGTAGCAGGCCCGGATGTTATATGTGTGTATCTGTAAAGATGGAGCAGACCCCAAATTCATGCTCCCATTGGAGAGGCAGTTTTCTGGGGAGGGGAGAGGTGTGTGTGTGTGTTGGTGGCGGTGGTGTGGTGGAAAGAAACAAAGGCTGAGAAATAATCAGCACAACTAAAACTGACTATAAATGAAGGGCCAAGAATAAACGGCAGCAGGACCCTGGCTGATTGCCTAGGATCACAAAACCCGTTGTCGGTCTTGGTGGACGAGCTAGTCTGGGTTCAGTGAATTGAGCTGAAAGGGCCAGGAACTGAAATTCCATGATACCCCTACACCTCTAGTCCCAAAAGTAACACTCTAGAGGGGCATTGAAATAAAATTTATGGTGAATTTGCTTTATAATCTTCTCTAGAATATACAGCAGTCGATTTCCTTGAAAAAATATTAATAATATTGCAGAAAATACACATTATCAATTGCCCGTTATGTCGTCAAGAGTAGAAACCTCCCCCTGTCGGTGTGTTTTCCACACTTACAGTAACCCTCCCACACCACAGTTAATGAGCTACACAAATTCAATTGCACCAAATGCAGGACTGTGGTCATGAAAACAGCACTTTTAAGTTAGGTCTGACCTATTGCAAGACATAAAGAAGTATATTAGAACTGATACTAAGCACAGCTGACCAAGCCGTAAGCTAAAAAAGTCACAAATGACTAAGCAGTCACCAAGGCCTAAGCCCACCTCTTCCTAACACCTCCACCTGCACCATCTCTAGCCCTGGCTCAGCACCTTGGGGACTTGGCCTGCCTTCTTTTGAAAATAGAGGCAAGAATGAGGTCTGGAGCCAATGGCCAATTACATTATTATGTAAATGCATATAGTCTGTGGGCTTATCTTTCGAATAATAACATATAGCAACAGAAATAAGCGTGATAACTAATGAAGAAATAGTACCCCAGAGCTATTGGAAAGCACCTCAGGAAATAATTCTCCCAGATTAAGAAGTATAGAAGACGCCTGCAGCTCAGAGAACTTTCTAAGAAGGTGCGACATCTGCGAATCAGTACAAATGGACACCTGGGAGGCCCACGTCAACACGCCACATCTCCAGACCACACGAGGCTGGAAGTTAGGCTGGACGTCTCTCCTCATCAGGATACTTACCTTGTGTTGCTCACGTTTCCGTTGTATTATGTTGGCAGTTTCCTCATGGACCTGCTGAATGGCTATTTCCTCCCGCAGGGCCACCTCTGCCCTGTACAACCAGGTACCTATGGTGCCCAGAGGGGCCGGAAGAGACTTATCAAGTTGCATATGCCAATCAAAGAGCTGAAATACAAGAGTGGAAAAACAGAATGATTTCTAATACAAAAGGCGATTCCTAAAATTCCCCCCAAGTGATTTTAAAGCCTATATAAAACTTTAAGTTACCAATTTCAGGTTAGTTTCATAAATATCAAGTATGAAATTATCTGTGTTCTTAATCTGATGCTTTGAGAATGGGCAGGGAATTACAGTTACAAGCAAATTTTGAGGAAACTTAAAATACATCTTGGACATGGAAAGATATTATTAGGAGCTTAAGCCATTTTCTTCTTATAGGAAGAGCATAAAGCACCCACTGACTTTCTGTTTGGCTCTGGCTGACAGGGGAGGGACTAGGCACGATGATATGTCAAGGATGCGGGAGTTTATGCACCAGCTTGTGTGTTCAGGTCTGGAAAATCAGGGTCATCTAGACATCTCTAAAGGAAGACAAGTATCAGGAATCTTTTTTATAACATCATTCTCTAACCATGTCTGGTTCTTCTTCCACTTTATTCGGTTCTCAAGCACCATTTCCCAGCTTGATGAAATGCCAGGTAGAATGGGGTAAGGTGCTTGGAAACTAAGCTATTCTTTGAAAGAGTTTATGGGAAAAAATAGATTATAAAAATGAAGGAACTGAGGTAAGTTCAAGGCAAATATTCCCATTAGTGATAGAACTGTCTGAAGTTTTGAACTCTTGGTCTTTAAGTTTGCAAAGTATTAATATTAAAGTTCCTGAGTAGTTTTCCTTCAGATTCACGAAAGACCAGACAAGGAGATATGATAAATTAAAGAATATAAAAATAACTGTGAATATAGGAAGATTATTAACTATCAATGAAAGATGATGATGGAAAATGGAGAAGTTGTGAAGGCTCCAGTCTTAAAAATCCTAGAGTTCATCTGTGTGAGTGAGAAGTAAACCCAGGTGGCTGTCCAAGATTTCATTCTGTCATTTGGTCAATGGCGGCATTACAGGTAGGGCAGGCAAGGCAGAAAAAGAGTTGTTATATGAGTATTTCTGTTAGCTTAAAGGACAAAGAGGGTCCCACAGTCAAGCTCTTCCTACTTCAGACAGACACAGGAGGACCTGAGGCAACACCACTGGGAAGAAAAGGATGACGGGAAACATTCTTGACTGAATGACATCAGCCCTAATGAAATTAATCACGGGAGAACTTACCCTGGAGGACGCTCTCTCCCAGGACTGTTTTATCAATGCTTGATCAAATGACAATTTACCATCTTTATGTAATGGTTGTATTAAGTGTTCAATCTGTTTCTTTTTTATCTCATGTTGAACTCGGAAGTGTTTAAATGCCTAAGAGGGAAAAAACAGAAACAACATGGCAATGAGTCAAAAAAAGCAAAAGCAAAGGAAACCTCGTTTCCTAAATAACCGTCCTTTATATTTGGATAACGCTCACTATATGTTGTCAATGATAATAATGACAACCGTGATACTAAGAGCAGCTACCATTCATCATGCCCTGACAATGACCTTGGCCCATGCTAAATGCTTTCTACGCATTGTCTCCCCCATGTTTTATATGAAATTAGCACATCCCAAAATACGACTCCATGTCCAAATATGAAATGAAAAAAAATGCCACCAATGCGCGCAGTTATGTTAGAGATCGTGAGAATGGCGCTAGAGAAGCTGACAGACAGCACATCTAAAAGAATTTCTAAGTCTTGCAGAATAAACAAACATGTTTGTTGCAGGAAGAACACTGGGGGGAGATACTGACTAAATGTTTTATCACAGTTACCTCCCAGTCCTCTAACTTAATATAAGTAAAAATAATAAAATATAAAATTAGCCTTCAATTTTATTCCACACAATTCTATGCATGGAAAACTGAACAATACACCATTGGCAGGAAAGTGGAAACAGACACTGTTGATGGCACAATAAACCCACAAACAAAAGGAAATGCTCCCCGTCATCAGATTTCAGGTAATTCCTAACCCTGTTTGACTAAACTGGGGATCGTATTTGGCCCAAAAGGAGTATTTCTGTTTTGTACTTTTCTAATCCTTTGGTTCTCTTTTATAAAATAACATCTGTACAGCAGGTAACTTTACAACTTGCAATTTAGTTTTTGTCAATTTATGCTAAAGCTAAAACTCACTAATGGATTAGATAAGTATATTCGCTCTGTCCTTGCATTTTTATTGGTTTAATATTTTTTTACTGAAGCTCATCCCAGAAAATTGTATTCTTTGGGGAAAAATATTACACTGAATTTCAAAGCAAAAAAGCATATGCTACATATAAGCACATGTCCACTTTACCAAGTTCATCAAATATAATGTTGATGGCATCATCCACCTAAATTCAGGCATGCTTTATAGATATGATTATATAAAATCACACAGTAATGCATTAGCTAAATCTTTTATGATTTGTCATGTTAACTCTCTCATATTTTGCTACCTTTTTTGTAGCAAAAATAAATGATGGAGGTGGGAAAAGGGGAAGATCCATAAAAGTGTCAATTATAAAAAATAAAGTTTAAAAATGGTTAAAATTTAATATAGACTAGAAAATATAGCTTTGCTACTAAAATGCAATGTTATTTTAAATAGGGAGAAAATGTCAATGCTGCATAGAATAAATCATAATTTAATAGGAAAACCTATTATATAATTTTGTGTCTTGAAAGTAGAAATTTGAAGCCAAAACCCAATTAATAACAGTGTAACGAGACTGGGGGAACAACTCCCACCCTGATCTCAACTGGAATTCAGTAGCTTTGAACTAGGCAGATCACGGTAGAAACTGATCCCATTCATGGGCCCACTCCAAGTATTCATGATACAATCGTTGATTCAGTTCGGATTATTCAATAGTGATATCCGATTATTTAAGTCATTTTTTGGTGGATTTGTTGTTGTGGTTATGTGACATCTACAAAATCATAACTTCTACAAAAACACTAACTAGATAACGTGTTCTGGGTCATTCATACAACTCTGAGTCTTGGAAAAGTTATGCAGCCCCTTAGCTGTATACACAGTGTGAAACCAAACAATTTAAAACTACTTATTTACATAGAAATACAATTATTAAATTACATGCAAACAAGATAATGCACATTAATTTTTTACAGACTTCTTTATTAATATCACTTGAAAGATTAAAACAATTAAATCACATACATAGATCTTACTCATGAAACATTTTTAGAAATTGGCATCCCCTTTTCATGCCTTACCTGATATTTATCCTGTAAATCTGATTCTGTCATCTGTGCCCTTGTCAAATCTCTTTCAAACTGTTCTATCCAAACTTTCATTTCCTTCAGAATTAGCCTGTCTTCTCTCTAGAAACCAGCAGACATTACCATTTTGTTAGTAACAGTGCATTTATTTAATTTCTGATTAATGCCTGACTGATCCTAGAAAAGAGTTAATATTTAATAAGTTTCGATTGTCTCTGAAAATTTTTCTCTCCTCACTCTCACCCTTATGGAGAGTAAAAAGCAAGAGTTAATTCTGTAAAAATACTTCATCTTTGAGTGCTGAAAGTATCTAACTTTGTTTTTTACTCAAAAATTACTAAGTTAATTAAGAAAATGTCTGCAAGAAGGGGATGTCCTAAATAAAAAAAAATTACTCAAAGCAGGAGCTGGGAGTATGAACATAGGCCTGCAGCTGTTTCTTAACCCAAGGCCATTGGTAACCAGAGAGCTATTCTGGGTGAGATTAATTTTGACCAAATTCAAAAAGCAGCAGTCACAATAACATCAAAGGACCATAGCATCAATCACAATAACAAGAGACTACTGTTGAAAAATATTATTCAGTGTTATAACACCATGTGAACACAAAACACGTTTATCTTGTTCCATGTGGTATTTCTAGACCCTGGCAACATGGAATCTGTAAGATGTTTATGTAAGTTATATGTTGAATAAATGCATCCAGGACACCACTCTCATCTTGAAAAGGAAAAAAAAAAAAAAGCAATTTATGTGCTGTTTCCACAAATAATAACTACAGCCATTCTAGCATTGAATTAGAGAAAATACTCTAATTTTTCATCAAAATTTCTTATCTGGTATGGATGCCAAAATCATCATAAACATATTTAACATGATTTTTTTGGCATTTATAAAAAGCTTTCAACTACAGCATCTCACTTGATGATCATAGCTCTGGGACAGATAAAATTATCTCTGTTAACAGGAGAAGCGGCCGAGCAGAGTCCTGCCAATGGAGGCAGGCGAAACTGGTGACAAATGTTGGTTCTGGGACCGTGGGCACACCTTTTTGTGCGTGTGCTTTGTTTCTAACCTGTCCACTATTGTATCATCATCTGAGAAGTCACCACACACGCTTTCCATGGACTGGGGACAGCAGAGATCATCTTTATAACACACGTGGTCCAGAGACTGGCAAACAATACTATAATGCTTCATGACCTCTTTCATGAAGCATCATAGGCATGCCAAGGTAGCCCTCCTCTGCTTAGACCCTTTTCCCCTGGGGAATGTCTTCTTTAGAGCGAAGCTCAGGTAGAACCTTTTCTGACCCAGAAGCTTCTTTCTAACCCGAAAGTCTGTGCCAGGGGATCTCAAACTTTAGTGTGCACTGTAATCACCTGGAAAGTTTGTGAAAAGCTTGCTGGACACACCCTTCAATTCCCTGGCTCAGGAGAACTAGGGTGAAGGCTGAGAATTTGTATTGCTAACAAGTTTCCGGGTGAATCTGATGTTGCTGCTCTAGGGAATCACATTTTGAGAACACTCCTCTATGATCCTGAGCTTGAATAGTCACCTAAAATCCACTGTATGTTACCACCCACTACATTGTCTCCTTTCCCCCCGTATAGTGACATGTAAGTATCATTTTTACTCTAGCCTAACATAGTCTCTGGCACCCAGGATCACTCAATATGTAATTTCGGAATAAATGGTTGACTGGTAACATAGTTAATTAGAAAAATAAATAGAACGAGAGCCCAAGACTGCAAAACAGCAGCTCCTCTCGTGACGGCACCTCTGAATTAGCAGTGAATGTGATCAAGGCACATGTTTTATCATCAGCTGACTTTCACACTCGTAAAAGCACTAATGACACATTTTTATGAGCTCGGAGGAACAAAATGGTGTTGGCATATGTGAAATAAAAATTAGTGTAACAATTGATATAATATTAGTTATTTCTGATTTTTTATCGTGATTTTACCATAAAGTCTATGGTGTTGACAGATTCTTCAACTCAGGCCTAGGTGGAATATAAAAAGATGAGAAAACTGGAGATATGGGAAAGATTTCATAATCATTAATTCTATAAATGTTTTCTGAGTGCTACCATGCCATGAAGTTTACAAAACCATGTGAGACAATATTGAGTGGAAGACAAGTGATTAACTCAGTGTTAATAAATTAACTGAATACTTACCTATTTCAATTAAGAACTTCCTGCTTAATTATTTAAAATATAAAAAAATAAGTCTTTAACTCAATTTTTACTTTCAATTTCACATATATTGAAAACATTGTCATGGTAGATTCTCCCTTTTATTAGTGTTATTAATTGTCATTAAAAAAGAATTACTTGATGTCATAAAATTAAAGATTAGTGGGAAAGTGCATGTGAGTGGCTCAGACTACAACATCTAATGACAATTACATATATTATTTTTTCTAATAGAAAAGAAAATGAAATAACAGAATTAAGGTATTAAAAGAAAGGTGTATATAAAGACAAAGACATGCAAAGGAATGGCTAACAAGGTATGGAATGTAAGATACTTGAAAGAAGCCACTAATTCAAGATTACTTAAATCTTACCTTAAGATTTTGGATAGAATTTGTAAAAAGTGGGAAAACTTGAAAAATTTCCTAGCAACATGAAAAGATAATATATAGAAAAACAACATAAATCAGGAACAAAACTTATACAAGAAACAAATGAGTTAAAAAAAACCAATGGAGAAGCATCTGTCTATAAATGAATAGATAATAATTTTACAGATATAGTTACTTTAAGGTGTTTTCATAACTTTTTGTTTTCATAACATTTTAACTTATCAAAATGTCTGAATCCAATAAGGCAATGTAGTATTCTGGCATTTGATTTTTCATTTTAATTTGTAGTAGTCATATGTAGCAATACATGCATTTTTTAAGTGTCTGGAAACACTAAACATTTTAAAAGAGCAATGTAAAGAAAAGGTACGTGGATTCATATTTTTCTCTTTAAATGTGACCATCATACGCATCTCTCTATCCCTGTGCAACAGTTAAGGCTGAGCTGCGCTTCAGAAAGCACTCGGCGGTATTTGCTGAACATTTAATAGGTGACGCAAATGGGTCAGTAGGCCCACTTTACTTATTTACTACTGAGTGCCGAAAAAGTTTTTTTGTCTGTTTTATTGGTTGAAGTAAGAAAAGCACAGTGTGTTTCTTTCCAATAAGAAAATTGGATTTAAAGTGGTAGCTAACTTAAATAAATTCATAAAGAGGACAGACATCAAATACATAAAAAATGGACGCCTGGTAAATATGTTGATGTCAATATTTTAAAAAATGAATTAAAAGAACTATTTAGTAAGGCCCGAGTAGACAAACCCTGAGTATATGAGGTGATGGCATCCACAGCTCTGATAGGTATAGTCTATAAAATCTTAGAAGTTCATGGGATAGAATTAGGTGGCCATTTAGTTTCATTAAATTTAGTCCCTACATCATAAAAAATAGAATTCTTTATTCAAAATAGTCATTTTAGGTAGTAATGCCTTACATTACAAATGTCACATTAAAAAGGGCAAAGTTTATGATACATTTTTCTCAAAATTTGTTTTAAAAATAACCCTGAAGAATTCATTTGCATCTTATTTTTAGGGAAGAGATAGAGGGAATTTTTAAAAGAACAATCAGAGTTTATTTCTGAGATAATGAGATTAATGTTGGAGTAATAAAACCTCTTTAATAAAGTACATTAACAAGCTCATGTCAGCAGGGCATGTTTCAAATCTCTAAGGGTTTGGCTTTAAATTCCTGTTTATGAGCATTAGGGAAGCAACCCTTTTTGTTACTCAGACTTTTCACCAACAGAATCTACCCATCTGGAGAGACAACTAATGTCAGAGAAATTAAAACAGTACAAACTCTAAAATCAGATCAGAAATAAATCCAATTGGATTCGATATAAAAACCAAATGGAAACCTGGTTTTCTCTAGGCTGTATTGCCTAACGTGCTTTCTTTAGAGTTCCCTATTTACACTGCAGCCCTGAAGGCCAGATCTGCTTCATCCAAGGAACCCAGGACAGACGAGGTACTGCTTGGGGGCTTCATTCTTTTATGAAGTCACTGATTTCTATCAGTGCAATGCCTTTGCCTATTGGAAACCTTTGGGATATGTTCCCCTGGCCTTTGTATTTCTTAAACTTGTTGCTAAGTTTATTTAGAAAACTTATTTTATTTTAGTTCTTGTTTTTCCTGTTGCTCTTCATTGTAATCTCAAACTTCTCTGAAAACTATAGATGAAACTAAGCAATGAAGGTGGAGAGATAGTTTTAACACGTTTTAAGAATTCCATTTATTACTTGCCTTGGTGTCATTTTGCTTTATAATCAATTATAAGTACAAAAGTAAGTCAAGCTCTCTATAATAAAAATATTACTTTTATCAAATTAGGAGAATGCTAATATCCACTATTATGAAAGACTGGAATAACAGGCTTTCTGGTGTGCTGGCCAGAGTATGAAATGGGACAAACTTTCCTATACATGATTTGAAAAACATTTCAAAACATTAAAAACCTATAGATTCTTTAGCCTAGAAAGTACACATCTAAGAAAGAACTGTGAAACAATGCTTTATTGCAAAATTGTTCATAAAGCATTGTTTATATTGAAAAAAAATTAGAAATTTCCAAAAATTAAGATTGATTGAATAAATAAATTACTGGTGACCTGGAAAGAATTACATAGAAAATTTTTGTATAATAAAAAGAAAGTGTAAAATTGTATGTATACTATGGTTCTATTTCTGTTAAAACAGTATATTTGTCTATATTGACATAGGGAAATGTTTGGACTCATTAATTAATTAATTAATTTTAATTTTAGAATACATTAATTTTTTTTAGAATACATCCCTTCTAGAAGGCCAAATAGAGACAATTTCTTTCTTTCCAATTTTTGTTTATTACAATGAGCATATGTCCTTTGAGCAGTATGAAAAAAATATAAATATTCTTTAAACTATTGAATGGCTGAAGAATGTAACCACAATTAGTAATTAGAACATTTACAAATTTGACTTGTGTGATGTGAGCAGCAATTCATATGATAAAATCTAAAAGTCAAAATTACTTTCCATCAGATTGCGCAGAACAAGAGAACTCAAGATCTAGATGCGCAAACAAGGGGTGGATATGAAATCGCTTCCATCCTCAAGCTGCTAAAATGCTGTTTCCTGACACCAGTATCTTGCCTCCATTTTAATTCATCAGTATTACATACACAGCACTTATTATTAGTGACACGTTCTCTGTCACAGCCAGCAAACAAATCAGAGAAATCTTTCCCTCTAATCACCTCCAAAGTCAGTCATAGCAATTCTTTTCTCAGTTGTTCTCATATTAAAATGCATTACAATTTAATTTTTTAGAAACAGCATGCTTAAAATCTGAATCACTTTCATCGAGTGCCTCTCACTACTTGAAGAAAAATGGATACTTACATCATTCTCTAGCCCATCAGCACCTGTATTGCAGATATCAGGGTAATTTTTCAGAAACTGGGCCACATAGGTCATAATGGACTTCTCATCTGGTTTATCTACATCAACATCTGGAAAAACCAAAAACAAATGTGAATACATTGATTCACATTAATTAGATTATAATAATACAAGCTTTGAAATCTAGCCGATATATCAAAGACTGTCCTAAAGGAAGAAGAAAACTAGAGTTGATATTTAGAGATTTTTGTGTGTGTCAGGGGTGGGGAGACAAAAGTAGCCCGAATGACATGTGGTAGAAATTGTATAATTCACCCAGATGACATAGTAACTAAAATGTAAAAGTAGAGAGAAAAGCAATATTTAATACATGAGTACGCACATGCTTTTAAGTACATATCTAACTAAATCACAGAACAATTATTATAATAGGTATTGTTCTGTTTAGTCTATATCCCTAATCTATACATTCAAGTTGATTACATAACTTTTTGACAGGGAAGTTCTCATTAGGAAAAAAAAGAATCACCTTATATGGGCTAGCCCTGGATTTGGGCAGTCTCATTTCCTGATTACCAAAGAAAATATTATGATCCTCTCATCTAATGGATATAAAGAAACCATTTATAGTCTCCTCTCATCTGATTCTAGGAAATATTTGAGTTCTGGTGCATCCTCTGACGTTGAGGGCTGAGATATGTGTGTGGCTTTTCCCTGAGTGAGTGATCTGGATGTTATTGGGTCTTTTTGTACGGAAACAAGGCGGAAAGCCTTGGCTACCCTTGCAAATCTAGGAGCCCAAAGCAGGTACCTACAGAGCTAGGGATCACCAGGCTGCACCACCATCTCAGCGGAGACAAACTAGGGACCTGGCAGTCTCTGAAACTTACTCTTGGACACACAAGTGTTTCCCCTTAGACATGATTTCAGTGCTAGAAATGTTCCTTCTGACACCTCACCTTCCAAAATTACTTGCTTTCACTGTATTTACACTTCTGCATTCATTAATAAAACTTCCATACATGCCAACCCAAATATGAAATCATTTGTGACATTTGGGAAATTTGTTTTGACACTTTTATTTCAGTATAAGAAACAACTCAGTTTATTAAAGTTTATTAAAGTCATCAAAATTGCCTTTTGAAAACTTGGAAGAGTTAACCGCATTTCAGAAAACGTCTTAAAATTCAGCGTCTTACCAAAAAGTTGCCCAATGATTGCAATGAAAAATATTAGTCAATCACTTGTGTAGCTTTCCTGATTGAGGACCAAAACTTGGGATGGTTATCAACACTTCTAAGTATATAATAGCTGATGTTTTTAAGATATGATCTTAGATTATGAATCTTTTATTTCTTCCAGGTTTTTTGGAGTTGTACAAAAAAAAGTAGTGCTTTTATCCTGAGACACTGCTCCCTCTCAAACACATGCTGATTAAACTTCCACTCCACCCATAAGTACAGTTCACCTCGCTGGGACACCGATGTCAAAATGTTGTTTATAGCAGTAGACCTATATTTTGCTCCCAAATATAGCAATAAATATTTTTCCTCCCAAAAAAATCAGTACAAGAGGATACTATTTACGTGTGCTTTTCTCAACATTTCTGACCTCTCATAGAGTCTTGAGGGTTATCTTTAATTTCTGGGTGTAAAACATACAAACCTACCGAGTTGCATCAACAATTACGGAACGTACCTTCAGGATCTAGTAGCCTGGGGATCCCCAGTTCCGTTTCAGCAATAGCAAAAGCTTCCTCCAGGTTTTCTCGGTTAGATCTTCCTCTCACCCTCTCCAAGTCCACGAGTTCTGGTCGAATGGCATAGATGACTGAATGAAAGGCGACCCCACTTCTCCAGCTCCGCCCAAAGTCTTTGACTTCTATACCAGTCTGCCTTCATGAAAAAAAAAGTAGAAGAAAAAGAAGGGGAGGAGGAAAAGGAGTGGGAGGGGGAGGGGAGGGGGAGGAGGAGGAGGAGGAGGAGGAGAAGAAGAAGAAGAATGTCACATTCTGAATACAAACCATGCATTTTTCTCAAGGCCTCATGCAGAATCCCATGCTCTTTAGTAGTAAATAATATGTGGTTAGCTATATCAGTTAACTGGTTTTGAGAAAAATTGAGCAAAATAGTATTTTTAGAGGGTCAGAAGATAAGATGTAAATAAATAAATTAGTTTTAAATAAAACTAATTTAGATGAAAATTACTCAATTCTCTTTTTTAACCCAATGTTCTTAGAATTTCTATGAACTGGAAGGCAAAACACACCTGAATGATAAAACTGATTAATATCAAAAGCTGATAAATGCCTATATAGTTTATCTCAGTAAACTTAATCACTTTAAATAATGTTCTACCAAAGTACATTCAGTTTGCATGAAATATATTGTCCTAAAAATGGCATCATTTTATCTATATATTTAAAAAATAAGTCATATATTAAAAAATAATTTATATATTTAAAAAATAATTTTGCAAGGCTCCAGTATTTGTAAAGCAACCTTGAATCTTCGCCTAGTTCCTTTAGAGTTTCTGTCTTTGGTAGTGCACATATAATTTTTTTCTGTCAACATAATGGCCAATATCTACCTAGGTTGAGCAAAATGTTCTGTTATCTGTTCATTTGTACATTTCTCTCTGTCTTCATCTTACTTTTCTACCTCAGTTTTCCCTTGGCCCGCGTTTCCTTATTCTGTACTCAGAGTCTCTTAAGCCACCTCAAAGTATTTTTTAACAAGATAGAGTGGGATATAAAAAAAATAATTAGCTAATAAATATTCTTTATGTAATCATATATTTTTTTATTTTCTTGAATTTATTTATAGTTTTAGACATTTTCAAAAATAAACAGCATACCAGCAATGTGGGAAGGGCTTTTCATTTCATTTCTACTAGTTTTTCAAAAGCCACAAAACGTTGCTTTCAGAAATATTTTGAATGCAATTTGATAAAAAAAAATATACCCCAAATTAGAAAACTACCAACACACTTTAAAAATTAAACAAAACCATTTAATTAGTAACACTAATTACATCTTCTTTATGTTTATTTTTATCTTTCCTTATTTTTGCTTTTCAGGTACTTTAAAAAGAGACTCCCTATATTTAGTGCCTCAATATTTTATAACGGTAAGTACTTGTTTACAACTATTTTCCAGAAGTAAAGAATAAGATTCTGATTAGATTTAGGCAACCAAAACAAAATAAGAAGTGATATAATTTTACATGTCATTTAGAAAATTATACAGAAGCATAACTTTTTTGCGAAGACATCTTACCACTGACCATATAGCTCCACAAAATACTGGTATGATCAGTTAAAAATTCTACTGAAATTGTTATGAAAAGATACTTTTTCAGAGTAGTACTTTTCTATCCAGCATTATCACATAAATGTACACACATGTCAATTTATTATACTCTAGAAAGAAGCAAAGCTCAAAGCAAATTATCCATCTATAAAGCTGGAGTTGACAAAGGGATCTGCATTCCAGATAAAAGATAAAACTGAAGGAAAAAAATTAAAGACTTTCAGGAAAGAAAAACAAATATATTTTAAAATGTGAACCTTAGTTCACAGAATTATTAAATAGAACCCAAGGGTCTCATAATGAGATAATCAAGTTTAAATCCCAAGTTTACTTGTGTATAGATTATTTAATAGGAACAAATGTCCAAATAATGACTTAAATAGAATTAGCCTTCATGCTAGTAACCACAGTGTAGGGATTAAATGACTTCATTAATCAGGCCCAATGATATGAAGAAAAAATTAGTTTTATTTACAGCACTTTCCTAGAGTATTAGTGATGATTTGTGTTCATATTTTAACTCAAGGAAAGAATGAAACAAGACCTGAAGCAAAGGCACTCACTCAAATATCTCTTCAAAATTCATAGTCATTGGAAGATGCTCCCAGTGATAAACTGGTAACTCGGGTTCTTAAGGGTTTCAAAGTTAATCAATCACACTCTGGGCACTTACTTGGCTGCTGCATACTGAACCCACTTTAACAAAGCCTTCTTAGCGTTCCCTTGGATCTTGGTGGCCCCCTTCCGCTTGCTGGGGGGGCTGGCCGTCTCCACGCTGGCCAGGCTGTCCAGAGAAGACGCGCTGCTGGACAGGGACTGCAGCTGAGGCAGGTTGCTGGTCAGCTCCTCAATCTGCACGTGCATCAGTCGTCGGTGAAAACAGAAGAATCATCTTTATTCTTTTCCCCCCAGATGTTATACTTTTCCAACTAAAAATGGCTTAGCTGAACACCCTGAACACGGCTGACAAAATGTAAGTTCTTAAAGGGCAGGATTGGGGTTCTACTCCGCTTGGTACTTCTCACTGCATCTAAAACCGTACAGGGGTACCTTGTATGCAGTAATAAACGCTCAGTAAATACCTGTGACGGTAAATAAAACCTAATGGCTGTCCAACCCATGGAATACGTAACACCAAAAGTGAAGCCTAATGTAAGCTACGGACCTTGAATGATAATTATACGTCATTATAGGTTCTTAAGTTGTAATAAACATACTGCTCTGATCAGGGGTCTTGGTTATGGGGTGGCAATGCATGTGTGGGTGCATGGTTACAGGGTTATAGAGGAAATCTCTGTACCTGTGGCTCAATTTTCCTATAAACTTAAAACTGCTCTAAAAACATGAAGACTCGAACCGTTATTCTGGGTGGAATGGGAAATAAATTTCCCCCATTAACGTCTAATAGGACCAGAGAACTGCTCCCTTCCAGAGAGCAAAGAAAATTTTTCTGAATTTCCTGTTCCAATATGTCATCTTCACTGTGTCCTGCCCACTTTTCAAAGTGGGGACCTAGACCAGAGTTTTGGGGTGGGGGGAGTTTGATATACATAACATCTTCACAGGGAAGAAGAGGAAATTCTGCTACCAAAAAGCAATGTATGTGTGAAGGTCAGATTTCTGCCAGCTTGAGAATCAAGCCCAAAAGTATGACAAATGACAGCACTATTGAAGTGTTCACCGCTACTCCCCTCCATGACATTCTATCAACTGATCAGGGAGCAGTAGCACAATACCTGGAAATAGAGGATAATGGTCCACACCAGTCCCAGAACGATTGAGGGCCGGCCGTCAGCAATATCAGTGGAGTTAATGTTGACTAATTTAATCTGTTTAAAGAGAAAAACTGTACTAGTAACGTCCTGGAAGATGGTAACCCGTCTAATTACGCAATAATGAGCGCTCTAGTGGACATCAGTGAGACTGGGCCATGCCTGTGTAGTGATACACACGAGTCAGTAGGGTGAGCCATGCTAAAAACAACACGCGCATGGTTGCAGGGGGAATTCCGGGAGCATTCATTAGGCGCACACAATAAAATTAACTACAAAATGAAATAAAACACTTTAAGTTGAGAAAATATGACATCATGCAAGTAATTACCAACAGAATGCCAGACAGGGGGGGAAAAAGGTTATTTTTCACATTCGGGACTTGACTGGAACTCCAAAGAAACTGTGATGAATAATTTAAGAAGATACACTTACTTTGAAGTTTGTTACCAAATAGCATGAAACTTAGGCTCTCTTTTACCTATGAAAGTCAGGAGTTAGAAGTTTTAAAATTGATACTAACCGGTGATCCTCTGTACATGGACTGACATGAAAAACAAAGGGAGAAGATGATGTCCACACAGAAATAGCCTTTGAAAATCAGCGTTATTTGTTCAAAGGGAATAAAAATGTAGGTAGTACATTGAGAGCATTATTTGGAGGATGCATTTTAAAGATAAAGGAAAGCCAAAAAGTAGTAAAGTGGAAAGAGACGGTTAGTGTTCGGTTCCTTACTTTTGGGCACTGATAACTATTAAGTATTCAAGACACATGTTAATCTGTATACAATTGTTCCCAATTACTCATTTCAAAGCCTTCCCAGCTATCAAAAATATTATTTCCTAAGTCCTAGCAAAATAGAACTAAAATTGCTCATCAACCTTTTCATAATCCCTAAACAAATACAATAATAATAATAATAACAATAATAATAATAAAGTACTCCTTAAACGTCTAGTTCAGTAATTCCTAGCCACAATTTCATCAGCTGTTTACTATCAATAATAAAGTTCAGAAGTTTTTAAATGGTTTACTTTAATAAAAATTTATCAGATGCATAATCATCCCACAAATACTTCGCTCTTGTGTAATTTAAATTTGCTAGTTATTCATTAACAGGGGTAGTGTAAAAGACAGCACAAAAATCATTGGAAAGAATTTGATTCACATTCATGAAATTTTGTCTCAGGGGTAATTTTCATTCATCATGTTCAGAGACAGAAAAAATTGAGAACTGACATAGATTGTCAGTTTGTATGTCTACTTTTTTAAAGCCTTGCACAGCTTAAGACATATAACATGCTTGTGGAAAATAAGGACCTTCGAATTTCTTTAACCTTTTAAAACAGAACCTATTCCAATCTTTAGAATGATTTTGATTACTCCATTTTACAACTTCTCTGGAACTTTCTCCACCCTTACATTAGTACCCATGGGCCACTGATTTATAATGTATCCTAACAGCCATAAGATTACAGTCCACCCTCCATGTTCTTGGGCTCCAATCACCAATTGAAAATATTCCAAAAAAATAAGTTCTGTCATTGGGGAGGTGTACTGTGTAGTTAGGTCCATGATGGTTGGGCTTGCAGTGAACATGTACACGCTTTTTTTTCTTATCTTATGTCTTGAACAATATGGTATAACTATTTATATGTTATTTGCATTGTGTTAGGCATTGTAAGTAATCTAGAGATGATTTAAAGTATATACAGGGGTGTGTGCAGATATATATGCAACTTCTATGCCATTTGCTATAAGGGACTTGAGCATCCTTGGGCTTTGGTATCTGTGGGGTCCTGGAACCAAGCCCCCACAGAAACCGAGAGAGACTGTAGTGCATTTCACAGAGGACAGATTGTTTTTCCCTGTATATCATTCTTTTTAAAAATGTGGTTGAATTTCCTACCTCAGCCCAGCTCTAACTATACTATGGAGTTAACATATTCAACTTATTATAGAACTTAATGATCTTTTGTTCAACTTGTGAAAAAAGTTTTTTTAGTAATTATTTTCTCTCCTAAAAGCTGTGTGTACCACAATGGATTTACAGAGCACAGGTTTATTTTTGACTTCCTCTCCTTTGCAAAATCCTATTAAACTTACAATAAATTCTTAGTAGCCTAGGATGTGGGATGGGTAATAGAGAGACAGCCAAAGAGACTGAAAAAAATTCCAGTAGCCAGAAAAAGGATGAAATCACATTAATGAAGAAAAAAAAAAAAGAACAGAAAACAATATTGGACCGCTGGTTCTCGAAGTGAGGTCCTCAGAGAAGCAGCAAACACATCACCGGGGGTCTTGTTAAGAATGCAGAATCTGGGACTTCACCCCAGACCTGCTGAACCAGAACTGAGGGAGTACAGACCAAGAATCTACTTTAACAAAACCTCCAGGTGGTTCGGATGTATGTTGATGTTTGAGAACCCTGGACTAGATCATTGTACTTGGCTCACAGAGTCTGGAAAATTTTGATTTCACAAGCCAGAGACCAGTATGGATTGAGCTGTGTGTCCCCCAAATTTATATGTTGAAGCCCTAATCCACAACGTGACTATATTTGGAGGTATGGCCTTCAAAGAGGCAGTTAAAGTTAAATGAGGTTGTAAGGGTAAGGCCCAAAATTACAAAAAGCTAAATCTAAGAGGACTGGTACAACCATTTTCAAGGGAAATAGGCAATACCTAACAAAACCATGTATACACTTCACCCAGTAATCACACTTCTAGCAATTGACCCAGAAAATGTACTCCCAATAATATGAAAGTATGTATGACAGTTATTAATTTCATCATTGTTTCTCTTTGAATGATATTAGAAACAATCTCAGTGCTCATTCATAGGAGAGTGGTTAAATAAACTCTGGCACATGCAAACCATGGAATACTATGCAGCTGTGAAGATGAATGAGGAGGACCTCCATGAGCTGATTTGAATGGTTTCCAGGATATTCTGTTAAATTAAAAAAGCAAGCGCAAGAGTGCATCTATAGCACACTGCCTTCATGTAAAAACAAAGTTGGTATATAAAGATATATCCGCTCATCTGTGCAAACAAAATGCAGGCATGATCCATGAGAAACAGGAGAAGTGATAGGGCGTGAGAGGGAAGGGAATGTAAGGGAGTCGGAAGGATGAGGAAGGAGTGACACTTCTCTGAGTATAACTTTTACTCTTAGAATCATAGTAATGATCTCATGTCCCAAAATAAATTTTTAAAAGTCAACTAGAATGTACGTATGTATGGGGAGGTTATCCAAAATGGAATATAACTCTGTTTCAAATGAATAGCATAATCACACTAAAAGAGATGGGAAGAACAGAAGTAAACTAAGTACATTTGGAAAGCAGTTTTTTGACTGGATATTGTAATGCTTAGGACCAGAAGAACGGCCCACATATACTGTTCTCCAGTTAGTAAATCTGTTTCCCGCAGGGTTAGGGCTTAGCAATTCTGAAACTATTTTATGTGCATACTAGGGATGAATAATAAGTAACCGTATTGTAGCTGAGACCCAGAGTCTCACTGTAAGAGAAAGCAGAAACAGTCAAGCATGGAAAGCTAGAATAATCTTGTGGCACTGAACTGAGAGAGAGAGAGAGAGAGAGAGAGACCCAGGTTAGTAAACGTTTCCTAGATCTGTCTGTTGAGAGGGCCTAGGGAGCAATGAAACCTCAGTAGCAATGAGCACACCTCACACCCAAACCTTGGTTTCTAAATGATGCCATTTGATAATAAAAGGATCAAAGCTGCCTTAGAGAAGTGGTTGATTCTAGGACTGGGGCAGGGAAAATACAAGATAAACAGGAGCCAGCCTGAAGAAACTTTTAATGGCTAACAATTTGAACAAAATAACAACGACAATAATAATATTAAATTAAAATTTTAGAACAAAATAAATACCCATAAGTTTATGCTGAAACAAATAATTGAATAAATAAATGGAGGGAAAAAGGAAATATTTTCTTACAGTACAATTCCCATTAATATGTGTATAAGGAATGAGGGAAATATAAAATTGCCATTAAGCAAACAGCATAAAAATAACTACTGAAGGCAATCAATGCTAAACTTAGTGAACAAAGTTTAAGAATAAGCAGACTATTAGCATGATCTCAATTATCTCCCTAAGTTATTTCTTAATTATAATTTAAAGAGAAAATTAAAACCTTACCAGAAAAGAAATACAGCAAATGACCTTACCATTGTCAAGATTAACATGACCAGCAATAAGACCTATCAGTATCTCAGACCACTAATATGGTGCAAGAAGCATACAATGTCACTTCCTTGCAATTCTTGCAAAATATATTTAACTTCAATATAATAATGAAATTGAGACACATTCTTCAATAACTGACCAGCAATTATCAAAAGGGTCAAAATTATGAAAGACAAGGAAAGAATTGAACTACCATACAGTAGAAGAGACCCAGGATCAAATACAATGTGTGTGATTTATTGTATCCTGAACAGAAACAGACACTGGGGGAAAACTGAAGAAATGAGACTAATGTCTATGCTTTAGTTAATAGTATCAGACCATTTGAATTTCCATATTTTTATAATTGTACTATATACACATACATATACTATATATTCTTAAATTAGAAGAAGCTAAATGAAGTATAGACATGAAATGTCTGCATGCTTTTTGCCCACTTTTCTGTAAATCTGAAATTATTTTACAATACTATAGCATGTGTATGCTCTGTAGATGATATGCTGTGTTTTTACTCCACAGTCAATGTTAAAAACAACTGCGGGCCCACATCTTCTTCTTCCAGTGGTTCAGTTTTGTTTCTCTTACCTTCCTTCCTTCAAGGAACTTGAGGGCAGAGCTGATGTTCGCCACAGCGTGGACCCGCTTCATACGGCGTCCCTGTTCACAGGGCTGCGAAAGGACAGGAATGGGTCAAAATGCAGGAATTAAAAAGATAGTTCAATAAGAATTTTTTTTAATTAAAAGACAGGTATAAAATCCATTTAAGTAGATTTCAGTACACCTGCAGAATATTCAAGAACAACCAGCATTACTCAATTTCTATAAAGGCAGGCAGATACACAGAGGGGCATCAGCCACACAGCACTTGGAAAGTGTATCCTTTTACTCAGTAAAGGCATTCCTGCTCAGTTTACCTGTGAATACATTTGCCTTTCTGGTTTCTCTCTCTTAGAGCAGAAATTCACAAAATTCCTGTGTTTTCTCCTGAGACTGTCGCTCCTGTAAGTTAGGAAATATTTACACGAAAAGTACTCCTGCTGCTTGAGTGAGGGCACAGGCTATGTAAGAAATCTCTGTACTTTCTTTAATTTTGTTGTAAACCTGAAACTGCTCTAAAAAATAAAGTGTTTTTTAAGTACTCTTGGTCACTCAACATTTTTTTTTCAGTTATACTAACGTGAAAGGTTATTGACAATATTGTAACCCTTCTCGGTTTGGATGACCAAAATACACGGAGCATACGAGCCAGGGTTAAAAAGTAGGGTTGGGAGAATAAAAATATTATTTACACAATACCCATGTTTGAGTTACTAAGACTCATCACGTGTGTTCTTTGTACCACAATGTTAACTCTAGAACTCAAAATAATTTCAATGAGGTAGATAGCATTAACCTCCTTTACACTGACCAGAACTAAACGGATAACTGAGGTGAAGCAATTTCTCCACGATTGCGTAGCTCGTAAACTAAGCCCTTCTCTGTGACAATCAACCCTAAAGAATCTCCCATTAAAGCTCCAAACTGAGTATCTTCTACTTTTCAATTCTAGTGCACCAGGTAATACATTTTTATGGTATGATTTTAAAACAAATATTTAAATACCTATGTCTGAATGCGTAGGGCGCTTATACAGAAGTAAGATTCTTATGTCAAAACTATACACTTCTTCTAGAATCATGTAGCATGGCAGTTAAATGCCCACGAAGGTTTCTGTATACTGATGGCCAAATACAGTGGCAGAATCATATGGACACTTAGCACAACACACTTCTTAAATACACCCATTTGAATTGTAATGACATTTTCTTCAGCCTTCTAGGAAATAACTGAATTCAGGAGGATATGTGAAAATGACCAGTTACATATTTCAGTTCAATGACTCTTACATCTTTATGCTAACCCAATTTATGTAGTTCGTGCATGTGTTTGTATTGTCCAAACTGGCTGTTCATGTGTCTTGTTCAATTATCCCCCCCAAGGCAGAGCCTAAGAAAAGGACTTGGCTGCATGGAGTTTACTGGGGAGATGATCCCAGGGAGGAGGAGTGAGGATTTGCGAAAAGTGAAACAGGGAAGGGGGAAAAGCCAATAAAGGGTGTGTCCTTGAGGGTTCCGGCGTGGGCAGCTGGGCTCAGTCCCCCTGAGGATCCCACTGGGCACTCTATGAGATCTGTAAAATATGCCCCAGGACCATTTCTCCTACACATGCCAGGCTGGAGCGTTTCTTCACGGACTCTCATTGTCACTGGCAGAGGGTCCTTTGGGACCATTAACTCTTCTGCGCTGGAGGGCTGCCTGGTGCATTGCGTGGCTGTGATAAGCCCTGGGGGAAGAATCCCAGAGATATGCTCCCAGTGCTTGAGATCAGATGCTGGCAGAGGGCATGGGGAACGTGGCTGAAATCAGGCGTGAGCAGAGGTTGTATCGGGGACACAGAAAGCCTCTGCTACAATATGAATCAAATCAGATAAGTGACTTATACAAAATCAGTATCGGTTTGTCTTTTTCAATAAACCGTGTTCTTCCAAAAGCTATTTTGAGGACTCCCTTCACAAAATTCACTAGAAATTTATGTTCAGGCCTAAGCAATTTTTTAAAACACTATATTATCCAAATAATAATGACTGTGTAGTTCTTGTCAAGATGCAATAGATAAGAAAAATAAGTACTCCCAATTTTAGATACTGTGTCTAGTGTGTTATACAACATTATGAAGACTATTTCCTGAGCTCCTCTCTCTCATTATGGTAAACATCACTTATAAGTAGTTGATGTTTGCAAACTGCTTACTTCTTTACCACTCTGAAATGAAAACAAAAAGAACATAGCCAGAAAAGACTTTTATTATTTGAGTAATGTAGAAAATGTATTTATAGCTCACTGTCAATGTTGTTTTTTACTCTGAGGGTTTCACTGTGCAGAAAAAAAGCAAATGATCCTGCATGTGCTGTTCCTGAGACAAGTGACTGATGGTGGAGGATGTCCAGAAGCTTATGGGAAAAAAATGTCATGGTGATTTCAGCTTCCTTTTCAAGAAGCAGCTCTATAAATACACAGGTATGAACTAACAATCCTTTCCAAGTAGAAAGCAAACATTTGAAGTGAGGTAGATGTTAGTTTGCAACTAAGCCTCCTATGTACCGTGAAGATGCAGTAGGTAACTCTTTGTTCTTATGAGGAGGGATCCGCCCCAAGCCAGAATGATCTTCTGGAGGGCAGGCACCTTGTAGTACAAGTGTCCTTCGCTAAGTGAGTGTTCTAGGAGCCCACCTGCATCCGTGGACTAGCCGGCGTTGTTGGGAGAAGCGGTTTTCTGCTTCAGTGAATTTTTTTTTTGAAGACTCTTGCAAGGGGGTTGCCCATTTCAAGGTGACTTATGAGCGCACCAGCCCACACTGCGTGATGTTCAGCAGTTTTTGACCAAAACATCATGCTTCACCCTCCCTACTTACCCAATCTCCTCCTGAGCAGCTTTTTTTGTTTGTTTGTTTGTTTGTTTTGTTTCCTCAGATGAAAAAGTCCTTAAGGGAAATGTTTTGCTGGTGTGGGAGAGATGATACCAAAAAAGACAGAAGCACTAAAAGGCATCCAAATCGATGAGTTCAAAAACTGTTCGGAGCAGTGGGAAAAGTCTCAATAGGTGTCTTGCACCAAATGGAGAGTACTGTGAAGGTGACTGAAGTTTAAACATGAAAGAATAAATACACCATTTTTTATAAATAAATACAGGTTTTGGGGGGGGGGGGTCCCCTCCCAGTACTGCTAAAGTTGCTACTGCTATACACAATGTCTTAAATCTACCGAAGGTGGGCAAGAGTAAGGAATGGAATGTACTCCTTATTCCCAGAAGTGAGCAGCAGGCTAGTATTTCATGCATATTAGTGACCACAAAAGAAACACTTTGTCTTACCCGGGCAGAGCCCCTTACACTGTGAACCCCGCAACTGCCAGTTCCAACTGGGAACAATCTGACGAGTCTGGTCACAGAGAGGATTCTTACCAGTTTCTGCCCAGACAGGACCTCCAGGAGAGCAAGGAGCTTAACTCCATCCTTCATGTCTTCAAAAAGGTCTTCTATGACCATGGGGGGTTTCCGCTAGAAAAGAAAAAAGAAAAAAACAATTAGTCAATGCAAAAACTGTTTGTCTCTTTCTTTGACATACCTTTGCTACTGACTGTGAAAAGTTCTAAAATACTTAAAGGATTCATTTTGGAGATGATTGGCAATTACCTTTTGATATTTTGTGTAGTACATACCAGCATCTTTCTAGAAAGGGATTTTTGACACGGGTGGGATGGTGTGGAATAAGGGAAGAAAAAGGGGTCACTATCTGTGTAAAATGTGGGAGATGTCGAAGCAGGACCTAAAAGGAGAGCAGGGGATGCCCAGATAAACCGGACCAACCTCCCGACTTCCCTGAGCGAGCATATTTCTGGGGCTTAAACCAGGTGCTGCGCTTCCACAGGACATTGTTGCCCAGGGAGCAGAGCTCAGAGACCTGCCGTGGGAGCACGGTCAGCTTGGCCAAGGACACAGCGGCCTATGTCCTGCTTCACAGCCTGGCAAACCTCTCACAGGATGGCACCGGACCCAGGGGATCTTAAGGGCAAAACCATTGCCACTACTGGAAAACTAAGTCACGGCCCACTTTCAGTTCCTGGAGGATCTTTTACTATTTATGAAGGTCATTGAAATACTTAATATATAAGGGGTTCATCGACCTTGAATTAAGGTCCTTCTTGGCTCAGAAGAAAGTAAAGAAGGGATGATGCTAATGCTGATGGTCAGTGGAGGGGAGGGTTCCTCAGAGTTCTCATAGAATAATAATTTTTTTCTATTTATAACCTGGGTTCAATCTGTATCGTTTTCTGATTCTGAGTCATGTGGAGGACCCGATGCTGGATTCCTGACTCACAATCACCTTTCTTTAAAAAAGGAAGTTCCTATGTAGAGGTGTTTAATTGCCAAGTGCTTTATTGAAATGTGGCTCTTTTTTCTACCCACTGATATGAACCATTTATATTTCTCTTATGACTGTGTGAATTATAGTCTCTGAATGGTACAATTCTAATTTTAAACACATTTTTTCTCTCTTTATAAATTGAACAGCTGAATACATTCAGATTTCAAGCTGTGACATACATGTTAAAAAGTAACAGTTTTCACTGTAATCATTCTCTTTTAAATTCCACTGTTGATACTGCTTATTATTTATATAGCAAAAATGTAATAGTGACTTTGTATTCTAAGCATATACATAAAATTGTTCAGAATTAAATGAGCCATTACAATGAAAATGATTCAGAGCAATAAGAATCAAAATTATTGTCTAAGCTATACATAATCATTAGAAATATGGTCTACTTATCATTGCAAATGGCCATTTGTATCTTATAATTTTAAAACAGTAGAAAATGAAAAAAGTTCATATATATTAATAGAATATATTCAGTGAACAAATACAAATAAACTTTTTATATATTGTGTTAACCTGAAAATGCATTAAAAAAACTAAGCAAAGCAGGAGATTTCCATGAAATAATAAATATTCCAAGAAATTTGACACCAAAACAATAAAAAATTGCATCCATCCGTCCACTGTGCCTTAAACAGGTCTCTGCCACTTTGAAGAACATTTCCTCTTGGCCTCATTTCTGCCTGTCTTATTTCTCCTCTGGCATCTCTACGGGTACTCACCTGCTTCCTCCCTCTCCAGCTGTCCTGCACAGCATTCCTGGGAGTGGCCTTCACATCAGCAGAGACCAATGAACAGCAGCAGTTCAGTAGTCCACTGGCCCCTCTGCTTTGGACATCGCTGGTACCATCCTCTCTTTGAGCTCTTCCTCCCCAGAGCTCTCTGATCATCATACCTGGCTGATGAGCCTCTTTTCCCTCTCTCTCTTCTTTCTTCCTGTCTGTGGCCAATCACCACAGTCAATCTCAACTCCTCTGGTCTTTGCCAGATTTTGTCTAGATGGACACACTCTTCAATCATTCCTTAAGTGGTTTTGCCTAAACATTGTTAAGCACGTGGCAGACTCCCAGTATGTGTTGTTGGCTGACTGACTGAATGAATGAATATAGTTTTCTAAAATAAAAAAAAATCTTTGCAGGCCCTCTGCCCATCTTAATGGATCTCTAAATGTGGTGCATACATATATTATGGGGGGAAAAAAAGATCTCCAAGTTCTAGGCAATCACAGACTGCATCACAACACAGACTTAGAAATATCTTGTTTCAAATGCCTTGTTAAGAGTGGGAATTCATTAAATACTTGATGGAATGAATGAATTTTTTGGTCTGTGTATAAAAAAGAAGACTAGATGGTTTTTATTTGAACACAGATACCTGGAATACCTTCACTTCCCTCTTTTTCTTTTTAGCCAATTCCTTGTCAGTTTTCATCACTCAGTTTACAGCTAATCTTTTTCAGTTACCAACTAGAATCAATTATTTCTTCCATCCTAAGTATGCTGTTCAAGCCACAAAGATCACAGTCTTTCATAGGTACTTAGTTATTCACAAATCTGTGTCCCCAGGAATTCAGATCAGGGGGTTTCTTGAGCACAAGGAAGAAGTTGGTTATATCCTGATATACTGAGAGCTGGGCACCGGACTTAGCATTAGTCAGCAAAAATGAAGATAGTGGCTAAAATACACTCAACAGAGATACTTACAAATACCTTTTGGGATCTTAGGGAGATATGTACAAATAAAATCATGAGGCCAAATGTTCTACTTTTTTTTTTTAATAAGAAATAAGATTTATTTCTGAAAGTTTTCCCACCAGTGTCTTCCTTCACAAAGTGAAGAGCCACAGAGTCTGATAGCTATTAACACACAAAATAGAAATCAGAGGACAGTATGGCCATTTAAAATAAAAATTCTTATGTCTATTTAATTTCTAGTATACGGGTTTTATATCTCAAACACACCGAATTATAGGGCCTAGCATTATGCAGTCAATTCTTTATTTAATACCTCAACAAGTAAAAGAAGGGAAAAACAAATCTCTGGCCAACCTTACTGCAAGGAGCTGGCAAAAAGCAATCCTAGCGAAGATCTTCACATTTCTACAAGCTCTGTTTAATTGCACATAAAAGTATTGTGGAAAACCAGGAAAAACCCTCCATTTATCAAAAATTGCACAAGAATAAAAAAGTCCTGGTAATAATTAGCCAAATTTCGCTATCCCTTTTTGCCTAAAGTATTGTTTACACATAGCAAAGGATCAGTTAGCGGGGACTTCTGCTATTATGACTGCACCACCCTTATTTTTTGGCACAGTGTTTTAACAAAAAACCTCTCAGCTAAAATGTCTCTCCTGTCACATATATAAACATTGATGGCACCAAGCCGATGACTTTGGTAGGGTTCGGGTCACGGTCCTGGAAGCCAAAAGGATTGGTCAGAGAGGATGGGAACTTATTGGAGCCTGGCTTAATGGAAAACAAAGATAGTGTGCTTTTCTTGCTCACCAATTTGCAGTTTTGTAGATAAAAATCTATAAAGCACTCTTTAAAGGCACAATTATCTTTCTTTTATTAAGTTAAAGTTATGATAAACTCGCAGTAGTTTGAAAAATTGTCTTCCTCTTGGCCCTGCCAGTCACATTTAGATACTCCACAGATATTTATGCTGCATCTGAGGTGGAGGGAAGAATGGAAGCTCCTTACTGGGCAAGAGGAGAGAGAGACAGAGATGGGAGAAGAGAAAAGAGGCGCTTCGCTTCCCTCAAACTAAGTTTTAGCTCTAAGTTCTGGCTCTAAGAGGATCGCCTGGTCTCTGAAGGTCTCCAGCATCTCAGAAAAAGGGCAGATGCTCTGTGTCAGGCTATGCCCTGGTAGTTAGCTCATGATTCGAGTGGGCGTCACAGCGTGTTTTTCTCCCTTCCTTTTCCTGCCCCTTTATTTTTGCCATGCAGCCCCTTTAAGGACATGTAATGAGATGCACTCCCTTTCTCTTAGGACTTAGAAGAGATCAAATGTTTCTCCTTGAATTTTATGAACTATGAAAATGCACAGGTATCTTTGACATACTTTTACTGTTTGTTGCATTTGGGGAAAATAATCTATTCTCTCGTATTTGTGTGTGTGTGTGTGTGTGTGTGTGTGTGTGTGTGTGTGTGAATAACTTGTGTCACTATACTGGTCTATAAATACCAACACATACTTAATCCTTTCCCCTCATTTATTTTCACATTTTTGTTCATTAAAGGATAGCCATGTGCACTATGCCACATGTTGATTTTATGTCCCTAGAAACAATTATATTAATTAGGGGGAAAGGATTAGGATAATAATTTTAATGAAAATAATATCAGACATAACTATTGTGGCATAAATTAAAAATTTCAGGAAGTTTCACATTTAAAAATTGTATAAGAAATTTTAAAATGTTGGTGCATAAAGTAAATATGACTAAGTAGTCACTATTGTAGACTACAGATATAAATTCCAATATTTATTAGATGTTTTTGTGGCTTCTTGAAGAAGAAGCTCTCAAAACATTGTATGATGTACAAAAAAATAACTATAGCATTTTACTTTATAATGTTAAATACATATCCTAGGGTTTCCAATGTGTACTTGTTAGATACCAGTATACCCAGGGATACCAGTAAAACTGAACTAGGAAAGGTCTGAAGAAACAGCGGACGACACAGATAACTCTTTACTCCGGCAGGGACACACCCACTGTTGAGCACCATCAGGCAGGCTGGAAATGACAAGGTCAAAGCCTGAGATATTCCCAGATGGTGTGCGAAGCAGTCCCAAGGCAAAGGCCGGCTCTCAAGGTGTATCCTGTGCACCCTGAAACCTGTGTATGCAGGATGGCCTAGAGCGAGACCGACCACTACCTCTAGTTTATGTAAGTTTGAGGTAGGAACCATTTCACAGGCTGAAAGACAGTATAAGGAAAAAAACCCATCCCAGAACCAGTCTAGAATGCCTGCAGGCTCTGATGGTGATCTGATGGGTGGGAGCCCCAAGCTGAACAATAGGAACAGAGAGAGAGAGAGAGAGAGAGAGAGAGGGTGGGAAGGGAAGAGGGGCTGACTGGCAGATGTGGAGCCAATTACCTCCTCAAAGGCTGGCAAAGAGCCCACCACACTAAATGCCTAAAAAACACCCAAGCAGCCTCGGACCAGATTAGCAAAATCATGATCTAACCACTGACAGCAGCCAAATAAAATTAATTCAGCATCTAAAAGGTTTTTTCACTTTATTCAGAAAATGAAATTCGATTTTCCCACTATCTCCCAAAACAAGGTAAAGTAATTGAAAACTTTTACGTGTGATGTTTTTCTTCCTCTCCCTTCATAAAGGACTATTGTGATTATTTTCCGTCTCGACTTGGCAAAAGTGAAGAGATAGTTCCCGTTCTCTTCTGTTTCCTATGACAGATTGCATAATCGTTTCCACTTCCTTCATTACTTATTTCAATTTTGAATAAATGTCCCAAAGGCAAGAACTGCCCTCCAGCCCAAGTTCAAATCTGTTTGGATAGCGCTGCTCTGACCAACTTTCACTGGATAGTGTGTATAACAGAAAACATACTCCTCAAGTTATTTGTTTGAGTACAAAGTTGGGGTTATCTTTTATCTCTTTCTTTCATACCCCAGAGCTGATCCATCAGCAAATACTGTTGACTTTTTTTTCAAAGCTCATCCAGAGCCCAGCCACTTCTCACCTCCACTGCTCTGCCTTGGTTCCAGACACTGGTCTCTTGCCTGGATGACTTCAACAACCTTCTAATTTACCTCCAGACTTCTGCCCTGGACTCTTCCCAGTCTACCCTTAACAGAATGAATAGCTTATTTGCCTTTTATACTATCTATCTCCCCTGCCATTAGGACATAAGTGCATAAGCAGGGATTACTTCTACTGTTCTGTTCACTACTCCATCCTCCATACCTAGGACACTGTTGGGCATATAGATAGCATACTGAAATATACAGTAAATGAATGTACAAATAAAATAATGTATTTCTAAAAGAAGGAACTTGGGCAAATGTTATCAAAATTGTTTATTAATCTGCATCAACTTTACTAGAACTAATATACCAAACTATATTAATTTTTGTTCTTCATTTTGCGTGAAAAATTTCCTTCATAACCTTTTAGTTACATCTTGGGAAATAACTGATTTATCAGTATGTTTAGGATCAGCAAGCTAAAGTAGCTTTAGAAAAACAAGTAAAGAATGATTTCTGGGGTGAATTATTACATTTCCCTTTTCCTCTTTGCTTCTTTTTCTCATCCCCTTAGCTCATTAATGATCCCACCAAAGTGCATACAGGAAACAGATGGGAGAAAAATGCAATTCTGAAAGGGTTTCCGTGTTATCTTTCGGCGCTGTGGGTGGAAAGACAGCCGAAGAACAAAGCAGCCCCTAAAGTGATATTTTACAACCATGAAGATGTCAATCAAAGTCATTATTAGCCTGCGTTATTTTTTTTAAATGGAAAATTAGACGTGTTCCTTTTAAAGGAGTGTATAAATCTAACTTGTTATTAAAACATATGGGCTCTTAATAGAACCTAGCATCAGTTGAATTGTGCCCCCACTAAGATATGTGAAAGTTTTAACCCCCAGTACCTTAGCATTTGATCTCATTGGGAAACAGACTCTTTAGAGAAGTAATCAAGTTAAAATGAGGTCATCAGGATGGAGCTTAATCCCATGTGCCTAGTGTCCTTACATAAAGGGGAAATCTGGACACGAACACAGAGAGGCACAGAGGCAGGCGCTGAACTAATGCATCAATCCCAGGAACCCCAAGTAATGCAGGCCACCCCCAGAAGCTGGGAAGAGGAAGAAGGAATTCTACCCAGAGTCTTGGAGGGAGCATGGCTGGCTAGCCTCAAGAACTTGAGATCACAGATGCCTCTTTTTAAGCCACCTAGCATGTGGTTCTTTGTTATAGCAGCCTTAGCAAACTAATACCAGACCTAAGGAATGTTTTATGATGAGTTTTTCAGTTCTTCTAAAAAGTGAGTCAATGCTCATATCCTGCCTGACGTCATCCAAAAATTAGAGTATTTAAAATGTTCAGTGCCTGGTTTAAATAGCCCCAGAGATCTAAGGCAGGTGGATGGAGAAAGGACTGTTTGTTGTGTATTGAAAGAGAACCTCCATTTATAGAAACACTAAACAATGGCTATTTGAGACTTATTTCTCCTCCAAAAGACTAATTGCCTAACTATATATTTATTTCATAGCCAACTATCATAAAGAATGAATCAAGGGTATTTAAATACAAACATAACATTCTATTCTCTTTGTTAAAATGAAAGAAAATGTGAAACTACAAGCATTTAATAAGAGAATAACCAATGTTAATGTCAAGATTATTTATGCTATCTTTTTCTAATTAAAAACCTAACATGATCATTTTTATGAAAACACATCTTTAATCGTTCCTTTTGGGGGACAAAGTGGCACTATACAATTACAACAGCCTCCAGATCTTGCATAAAATTTGGGAATTTGCTACAATAAGTAAATGTTTAAATGGGAAAGAACACCTTTTGAACTGTCAATTTTTAAAATATTTATTCTTATATAATTTTTATTCTAAAATTCAAACTAATCTATTTAGACCTAAAAAACATGTAGTTGTTTGATGGAAAAACCCTCAAATCCAGCTTTTCCCCTTCTCTGTCCTCCTCTCTCGCCCACTCCAAACTTAGATGTCTCTTAACGCATTCTTCCTATTCCCACTCTGGTCTCAGAGAAGGGGGGAAGTTTTTTCTTTGGTACAAACCTATACAGTATTCCCTCACTTATCACAGGTATTACGTTCCAGACCCCCCCACAAAGTAGGAACCTTACATTTATTCGACATTCTTAAACCTACGTAACTTTAACAACATACGTATACAGTACCGCAAAATCCCACAATATAGCAAAAAATCCATGATAAAGAATATAATATTTTTTAAAATCCCATGATACAGTGAGGCCGCGATAAGTGAACTGGGATTTGGAGAGGGACTACTGTACCTCCACCTGTGCACTTGATTTCTCTCCCACTCTGCCTCCTTGGGAGCCTTGTGTCTTTCAAATAACCTTGTCCTTCATTTTCCGCCTCTCGCTCTCCACTAGTTCTTGATCCCGTCCAATAAAAAGACACACGTTTAAAATCACCCTTTATATAATCAGCCCTTACCAGACCCTATGTGTGCTAACACTCCATCTCACGGACATATAATACACCCTCAGTGTCTTAGCACCCTTGCCTTTCATCAGTTCGCTGGAGTCTTATTTCAATGACAGGGTCGGTCCCGCTAGTAGCCAATGACTTTCTAACTGTCATATCCAAGGGGTTCATCTCTATCAAGTAATTTCCCTGAAAGTGAACTTATTAGCTCTTCCCCAAACGTGTTGTATTCCTGATTTCTGCAATGATCTTAATCATCTGCTCAAGTCATTTCTGACTCCTTGTCTTCCATGATCCCAATTAACAACCCGGTCCACCACTACACATCTTTCCATCTATCTACTTTTCTCCATTCTCCACCACTACGTTAGTCCAAACTGTCTTTCCATCCCATCTGACTTACTGCAACTTACTCTACCTCCAATCGTACTCCTTTGTCTTCTAATTTACGGGACAGAGATGCAGAGAAGGAGAGAAATGAGGAGGCAGGGAGAGAAAGATTAAAGCTAAAGTGATTGCGAGAAAGGTTTGGGACCAGAGTGATCATTTTGTATTTCTGCGTAAGAGTTTTCATGTATTTCACGGCCCACAATACAACATTCAAACTCTCTTCGTGGCTGCCCTTTGTTTTCTCTGCCACCAGTCCACTCCTGGAACTTACGTTTGCAGGCATTCTTGAATTGCTTCCATTTCCTTGACTGTACCATGCTCTCTCTCACCTCTCAACTTTTAAAAACATTGGTCCCTTCACCTGCCCAGCCATAGGTCATTTCTCAGGATCCAGCTTAAAAGTGTCTTCCTGGGAAAGCTTGTTTTGGTGCTCTCCTTTAGAGTACCTGTGGGGGTGGCTGTGTTTGCCCTGTGCTCCCTGATACCCTGTTCTTCTCTCATGGAATTTACCACACTTGCCTGTAACTGTTTGTCTCTTCTGCTAGCCTATCAGCTCCATGA